>NC_056726.1:932943971-933063971 GCF_019279795.1 Protopterus annectens
TCATGTTCTTCACATGATAAGCGAGGTACCCTAAAAGCTTGGCCCTTCATTACTCTCTGGAAAGTGAATCTCGGATGCATGCTATGTCTATGCAGATATGTTGGACAATAGCATGCCTTCTTATGTAATTTAGTAGACAGAAAATTGCCCATCTTTGTTACTGAAACATCAAGAAATTCCATTGACTTTGTAGAATACTTCATAGTAAATTTCAAAAAATTGCTGGTAGTATTCAAATATTTATGGAGTTCTATTAATGCACCCTCCCAAATGAGGAAAAGGTTATCGACAAACCATCGATAGAACCCAGTACATGGATTCTGCTTATTTAATATAAAGTGATGTTCCCATTCTGCCATAACAATATTGGCATAAGTATTTGCACAGCAGGTGCCCATAGCAACACCAGCTGTTTGCCAATAGCATATATTCTGAAATGTAAATATATTGTATTCTAATACTATCTCCAATAACATGCATAAAAAATCCATATGTATGGGCGTTACCTTCCCTAATCTCATCATACATTTTCGTACCATATCAACTCCTTCACTATTCGGAATGCAAGTAAACAAAGAGGTGACGTCAAATGTTACCAAAAATTTTGCTTTTGAGCATTCATAGTATTCCTTATAAAGGTCTCTTAAAAAATGTTCCGTATTTTTTAAAATTATAGGACATTCATTAAGGGAATCCTTAAGTTCCCCATCTAAGTATACTGAAATTGGCTCAGTCAACCATCCAGCTCCTGCAACTATGGGGCTTAATGGTGGTTTATATACATCCTTATGGATCTTAGGTAGCCCTTTTGTTTGGGGTATTAAAGGTTCTGCTACCATAAAGAATTCAAAAAGTTGTTTATCAATTAAACCTGTAGACAGACATTCCGTTAAATCATTAGCTATCCTGTTTCATAAAATCCCAACTATGTTAAAGTCAACCTTCCTAAAGGTGGTGGTATCAGATTACATTTCAAACATAGTTCTACAATAGTAGCCATAATCTAGAATCACAATAGGACCACCCTTGTCTGATGGTTGAATCACAATATCATTATTATTTTGCAATTTATCAATAGCATGACATTCAAATGATGTCAGATTGCTCTTATTATTACTATTATGTTGATAAACAGTCTCATATATATCATTCTCACATGCTTTTATAAAAATGTCTACATTATGTGGAAACAGAGGAACACAGAGACTAGGTTTCCTATAACAAGGAATAGTAGAGTGTTCTTGCATTTTAAATAAAGACTTTAATGCTACATTTCTGCAAAATAAACAAAGTTCTATTAGACGATTACTAACATCAGCCATAGTAGTAAGGATAAACCCTAGACCCTCGGTTCAACAATGAGCTTTCAGCATCATTCAGTACATACCTGGAAATATTCCAGATTAATTGTCTTGATACCTCCACATCTTTTTCAATGTTTGGGGGTTCACAGGAGCTGGAGGTTCCTTGCGCTTGTTGTTCCACGTATTATGTTCTGTCCTTCTGATTGCTTCCACTGATTCTTGAATGGTAGCAGTAAATTTGGAAAAACCTGCTGATTCTGTTGATTCAAGATTTTCCATCGAACAACTATCCCACCACTGGCATTAGAATCACTATTATGTGCTTCTGAGTTAGACTCCATTATCTCTCCCAATGAAGGTGTGGAGTAAACCGAAGATCCCTGCTCGGGTGTATGAATAACAGTGGAAGATGAATTTGACCGTTGAACAGTGTTCAAATTTTCTGTCTCCATTAATCTCGCAGTATCAACATTAGTACTTGCTCTAGATTGAGTTACTAATGTAGACTGCTGAGTGGTATGTGATGTGCTGGTCGTATTCTGAGTAATATTATGTTGTACAGCCCCATCTCTGGATCGTCGCCAAGTGAACACATGTTGATTGGAAAAGTCATGTAGATCTCTCACAATTTTACGTTTCTTTTGAGTGAGCAACCTTTGCTCATAGACATCAATTTTGTCTATTAGGTCATTAACAAAAAGCTCAGTATTTTCTTCACCAGCTATTTCCGCCAATTCAAGTTGTTGGTTAAAGATTTGTTCTATTAAGTCCGTCTCATGTGGATAGAAGAAATCAACTAGTAACTGTAGATAGGCTTTACTTGTATCCAAATGTATCTGTTGCCATTTCGTCAGTAGTACAGGATAATCTGTATAGATTTTTTTGATGGCATCACATAACTATGCAATTTTATTTTTCTAAAGCTATCTCCGCTTTATTCATTAAAACTGTTTGATATTTTGTCATTTTTTTAATGATTTCAGTATTACCTAACCTTGCTTTATGTAATTCATGTTTAACAACTCTTATTCCCTTTCTTTAATTTTATTACTAACCCATCTTCTCATTCTATATCTGATATGCATTTTTAAGGAGTCCCATATTATGACTTTACTAACTTGACCATTATCATTCAAAAATAAAAAAAATCCAAGATTTCTTCCTTAGGGTAACTCTTAAACTCTTTTAATTTCATCATATATACTGGAAGTCAATAAATAATCTAAAATCTCCTTATATCTGTTACTATATTAATACTTAGTGTATTGTGATGAGACAGAGGAAAAGGAATAGTTTTAAAATAATTCACTTTATTAAGTAAATCTTTAGAGGCATACATCCTATCAATTCTGCTTTGTTTGCATCTCATTTGCATAGGAATAATAAGTGAAGAACAAGAAAACTTCTACTTTAATTAGTAAATCAACTAAATTATTATTACTAGTTCATCTAATTAGTGCTTTCACTGATGCCAGCATTTTAGCTTTCTTCTGTGCACTTGTATCTTCTACACTAGATATGCAGTTAAGATCCTCTGCTAAAATTAAACTGACCTTCCAATGACTTTGTAGTAAGTTTAAGTGATGTTTAGCTACTCTTGCACCTATTCCGGGATCCAGTAAAACTTAGATAATGTATAGAGTTTGCCATTATATTTAATTATTATAAATGTATGCATAAGTTTATAACCATTAAAGGATTACATGACCTTAGACATTACAGTACATTTTCTCTAAAGTATAGCAGTTCATCTTCTCTTTTTGATAAAAGAATCAGATTATAAGATTTCATAGCATAAGTTATTTAAATATTGTACATCTTTTTCTATCAATTTAGCCTCTTGCAAGAATACGTATCCTCTATTTAATTTTAGATACCTTGTTAATGATTTCCTTATGTTGCCATTATTTTGTTCATTTACATTAAAGGATCAGAGAATAAAACTGTCAATGCTGCTAATTTAAAAATATTTATTTTAAAAGATGTTATGATATATGTATCCACCATATTAGTTGAATTATATATATATATATATATATATATATATATATATATATATATATATATATATATATAATCAGACTCTAATGTATTCCTCTGACAATATCTTGACAGTCTACATTTTTTTGAATTCTTTCTACAAACTAAACTACTAAAATTCAGACATAAAGACAAATCGACAACTATAACACAACGTACCATGGATGCCAAAGTTCCTAGTCTGCTTATTGAATAGTCAAGCTATAAAATATCGCTGTATCTAGCAACACCTAAAAATTCATCCAAAAGACTAGCTAAAAGCTACCATGAGTTACAAATAATTAATATATATTATATATATATATATATATATATATATATATATATATATATATGTGTGTGTGTGTGTATATATATATATATATATATATATATATATATATATATACACATATATGTCAAAATAATAAGAAACTATTAATTTAGTGGGTCCGTATTAAATTATTGAACATTTCAAAGTTCAAATGTCATATGGTCGACACCATATGATTGAACATTGAAAAGTTCTAAGGTGAAAGGCAGTGGCTCCATACGCACAGAATGGAAACATTTCCAGTTTCTGCACTGAAGTGCAGTCACGGAGTTGGTATATTTAAGTAGGGGGGTGCAACCTGCTCAGAGCATTAAGGTAAGTGTTTTTTTTACATGTGTATTACATATTCAAAGATTCAAGTTTCGCTCATATGTTGTCGAACATATGAGGTTTGAAATTTTGAAGCTTTAAATATATAAAATAGACCCAATTTAGTTATATTTTTTGCCATTTGTAACTGTTCCCCTATTACTACATACAGTTTTAATAATCCTCTTCTATTAATCATAGACATTAAATAATCTAACAAGTAGTACAATATATCTATTTGGGTCTCATTTCTTTCAATGAATTTTCATTTCGCTTAACCTGAAATTGCTGAATTCACTTATATGAAAATTCATTACTCTCAAATGTCAGTTTGCCGAATTTAATTTCATGAAATGTTTACTGTGATGGTGGTGAGAGATGTACAATTATTTAATGTTTATGTACCTTGAAGTGCACCATACCAGTTGAGTTGCATGACAGATAAGCTGTTAGGTGTATAGCTATTCAAGTTGTGGAAAACAAATTGTACAGCACTCGTAGTTTTTAAATGGAGATCGCATTTCAGTATGGATTGAAAAATCTGCCCTTGTTGTCACTGTAGTGGCATCTCAGAGTTGGAATATATAATTTGCAGGGCACTTGGGAGGTGCAAGGTGGTTTGCCTTCCTGTAAAAATCATAGAATATTATAGCAATAACCCACGCCTGGGTGTGGGTAATGCTAAATTTACCCACGGTTGGCGTGGTTTGGTCCCGAGGGCGAAGCCCGAGGGACCAAACAAAGCCAACCATGGGTAAATTTAGCATTACCCACACCCTAAATTTAGCATTACCCACACCCAGAAGTGGGTTATTGCTATTATACCATGACATTATTTAAGAAAAGAAACTATTACTTTTCTTAAATAATGGCATAGTATAATGCCTGTTTACTGCCCTTCCGCAGATGTCTGGCATCCGGCGGTTCTGATGTACTGCGCCTGCGCAGTACATCAGAGCTTGAGCAAAAGCGGAGAAAGCAAGATCTCCGTTGCTTTTTTGTCTCGCTATGTTAAATGAGTTTAACATAGCGAGACAGTTTTAAAATAAGCAACGGAGATGTCCGTTGCTTATTTTAAAACTGTCTCGCTATGTTAAACTCATTTAACATAGCGAGACTAAAAAGCAACGGAGATCTTGCTTTCTCCGTTGTTAAACACTGTCTCGCTATGTTAAATGGGTTTAACATGGCGAGACAGCTTTAAAATAAGCAACGGAGATCTCCGTTGCTTATTTTAAAGCTGTCTCGCTATGTTAAACCCATTTAACATAGCGAGACAGTGTTTTAAAAAAACGAGTTATACTAATGGAAAAAAGTCCGGGCGACCGGACCTTTTTCCATTAGTATAACTCGATTTACAACGGGCACGCTGGCCAATCAGCGTGCACGTTTTGGGGGGTCATGGTATAATGAACATTATTGAAGATGTGATTGGCACGTTGGCTAACTTGAAGTTATGGTTGTTACATTTTCTTTTTCTTTCACATTTTGCATGGTACAACAGTTAAGTATGTGACGGTTGGATGGACTTAGGTAGAGGGACTTTCTGCGTGCTTTGCATTTGTGCATTATTTCTCTGGTGTGCTGCATCAGATTCACATACTTTTTTTGGTGGTTTGGTTGTCAATAAAGTGATGTTTCAGAGAAATGGGTTTTCGGCAGTTTAGTGTCAGTGAAATAATTTTCGGTGAAGTGTAAATTTGGCCAGTGAAGGTAGACCCACCTATTTATGTAATAGTAGTATAGATTACTCATTTAATATTGCTAAATTATTCACTCATTGAACATTATTATAACTAGATCTTTAAATAAAAAGTATAACAGTGGAAACTGAATAGAGAAAGACATATGTAAACTTACAGATCACAGGTAATCTTATCAAACTAAACTATAATACAAAAGAGAGAACAATGCACATATACCTTTATCATGCCAAATGACACACACACATACACACACACACACACACACACACACACACACACACACACACACACACACACACACACACACATTTTATGGTTTGAACAAAAAGCTCTGATGTAGTTTTTAAAGTACAAGTGCCCATATTTCAAATTTCTGTAATACTCTTAACACATCAAATATAAAAATATTTTAAAAAATGTTAGCTTATTAAACTACTTCATAACAAATGCACAGTACTGAGGCCAAAGAGAATGTCTTGCTATTTCTTTGGAGTCAAAAACATAGCCATTTAACATAGCGAGACAGTGTTTTAAAAAAACGAGTTATACTAATGGAAAAAAGTCCGGGCGACCGGACCTTTTTCCATTAGTATAACTCGATTTACAACGGGCACGCTGGCCAATCAGCGTGCACGTTTTGGGGGGGTCATGGTATAATGAACATTATTGAAGATGTGATTGGCACGTTGGCTAACTTGAAGTTATGGTTGTTACATTTTCTTTTTCTTTCACATTTTGCATGGTACAACAGTTACGTATGTGACGGTTGGATGGACTTAGGTAGAGGGACTTTCTGCGTGCTTTGCATTTGTGCATTATTTCTCTGGTGTGCTGCATCAGATTCACATACTTTTTTTGGTGGTTTGGTTGTCAATAAAGTGATGTTTCAGAGAAATGGGTTTTCGGCAGTTTAGTGTCAGTGAAATAATTTTCGGTGAAGTGTAAATTTGGCCAGTGAAGGTAGACCCACCTATTTATGTAATAGTAGTATAGATTACTCATTTAATATTGCTAAATTATTCACTCATTGAACATTATTATAACTAGATCTTTAAATAAAAAGTATAACAGTGGAACCTTAATAGAGAAAGACATATGTGAACTTACAGATCACAGGTAATCTTATCAGACTAAACTATAATACAAAAGAGAGAACAATGCACATATACCTTTATCATGCCAAATGACACACACACATACACACACACACACACACACACACACACACACACACACACACACACACACACACACACACATTTTATGGTTTGAACAAAAAGCTCTGATGTAGTTTTTAAAGTACAAGTGCCCATATTTCAAATTTCTGTAATACTCTTAACACATCAAATATAAAAATATTTTAAAAAATGTTAGCTTATTAAACTACTTCATAACAAATGCACAGTACTGAGGTCAAAGAGAATGTCTTGCTATTTCTTTGGAGTCAAAAGAAAAATAATTGCAGTCTGTATTGTATTAAAAAGTTACAAAGTGTTCAATTTAAAGCTCATTCTCCTTTCCTGGATTCAAACATATTGAAGTATCTGCTTTACTTTCTATCAAAATTAATGCACTAATTCAGCAATAAAACACTCACCTTTCAACGCTGACTTATGAAATGAGTTATTTCAGGTAGTCTTAGTGAATCTAATAACATTCATTATACAAAAAGCTTCAAAGTTCTCATGACCAAGCTTCAAATTTCAGCCTTCATGTTCTTTTGAAATATTTTATATGATTTTCTATGTAAAATATATGAGATCTGGTATTTCACATTTCTGTCATATGCAGATATATGCAATAGACATTTTTCTTAAAGCAGTTTGTTATTTAAATGTACTTTTGACTTATTTTCCCACTAGTATTCTACCTTATTCTATATATCTTGTATTTCTAAAATCTCCGAACAAAGAACTATTTAATCATCAGTTCTCGATTAAATATTATAGTATATATGAATATTTCTTAATTTACGGATACTGCTTTTTTACATAATATATATAGCATTCCTTCTGTGTATGCATGTTCATAAGATGTTTACTCTTATTAATTATAATATTGCAAACAATCTTGACTGTTTGTAAAATAATTAGGTTTTATTTAATTTGAATACATGTGTTTAGCCATTGTCAATTGCTGTTCTGATCTAAGCTTTCCATGTTGATATCAGAATCTGGCTACAGCTTGTGAAAATGACATCTCACAGCACACAGCAGCTGTTAATTTCCTCTGTAAGTTTCTCATTCTTCTTAGTTCTTTTAAACTGTTCCAGTCAGTAATAAACATCTGACCTCACTTCCTTCGTTTAATATGTATAGTTAGTATGTATCGTTAAAGTTAATGACACTGCAGCATAAGCTGTTAACACACAAATTGCTAGCAAAATATATGTAACAGCATTACTATATATTATATGTATTATATGTTATAACATTACTATAGCGTTTGCCTTAGCAATTCTTCATTTCGAAGAAAAGAAAAGAGGTGTTATTTTGGGTAGATTTCTCATATATAATTGAGAAAAGAAAAAAATAGAAAGTTATTTTTCTTCTTTCACAAACATCAGTAATGAACTTTGACCTAGGTTTTCTTCACTACAGCTCAAGGTGGGAAAACTGTAGCATTCTGAAGAGATGGAACATTCTTTGTTTTCAAGCTTTCTCAATGTGTCGGTTGTTTCATAAATGACCTATGAAAGGAATGTGTTACATAGGAACAAGGAAAACTTAATCACCAGCACCTTAACACTTCCAGTTAGCATATTACTTAGATCTGACATTCAGTTAACTCAGCAGTGCACACACTAAGTGACACTGAATAAATAAAATAAAATTCTTAACTTATGTAACTTTAATGTTACCAGTTATGTTGTTTATAATATAATGGCATTTTCCTACAGAACATTTGTTTGACATTTAGAAACAAACTTGTAAGTTTAATTAAATTAAATATGTTGGCTTTCACTGTAAATATAGTAAAACATTAAAACTAACCCTTTAATATTCATCTTCATGAAAAAATGCTTTGGCTTAAAATATAAATGCATACTTATATATGTATTGAGGCTTAAAGTCCAGAACAAACCTTTTACTTAAAAAAGGCAAATCTATCGTTTCAGAAAGCAATAGTCCAGCAATCAGTGAATAAGAGTCATTTGTTCATAGATTTATAGGTTGGTACTAGGCTATTGGCCCTGGAGCCTATACAAGCCTAGCAATAACAATTTGCTGGCTATTTCTTCCCACAGTATTTACTTCCCTAGACCCCTGTGTAGCAGGGCGACTGACGTTATCCCCGAGGTGAATTTCCTATCTCCCATCCAATCATCAAGGTTTCTCTTGAAGAGGGCCACAGAGGCACTCTGCTTGACATGTATGGGCAGTCTATTCCAGAGTCTGGGGAGTCTCTGGGTAAGGAACCTATCCCTCCAGCATGTTTTGTTCATTGTGATGACAAGGTTTAGATCCCTGGAGCATGTGTCTCTGAAGGATTGGGATTTCTTTAAGTGTAGCTTGTCCAGCAGCTCTGGGTTTGAAATGGCCTTGTATGTTAAGCAGAGATTGCCTCTGAGTAGACGATATGCAACAGAGTATATGTGGAGTTTTTTTAGATGGTCAGCATAGGGCACCTGCTTTAGGTGTGTGATTCTTTTAGTGAGGTATTTCTGCTGCGTTTCCCGTTATTTCACATGTCTTGAGAGGTACATACCAAAAGGGACATTGTATTCAGTAATGGGTCTAATTAGGGAGGATGAGTACAGTGGGACAATGACCTCCATATTTCTGGATGAAAAGCCCTTAGTGATGAGGTGTGCCACATAGAAGGATTTCCTGACTGTTGTGGCGATGTGTTTATCGAAGGTGAGACCACTGTCCACCTGTGTCCCTAAGTCTTTTATCACACTTTCGGTGTTTAGTGTATTGCCACCTATGTGGTAATTCACAGGTACATGTTTTTTCCCAAAGGGGACGATTATACATTTCTTGGCATTGAGCTGGAGCCCATGGCTCTGGCACAAAGCATCTGTTTCTGTAAGGCCCTTTTGTAGAATTTCCACATCATTTGGGGATTCAGTAATGGCTCCCAGTTTGCAGTCATCTGCGAACTTTGTTAACCGGAGTCCCTTAGCATTGGCCAAACAAGAGCCGTCCCAGTACTGAAGCCTGAGGTACTCCACTTGTCACCTGTCTGGAGCTGGATTTGGAGTTGGCTACCTTTACAGTGTGGGTTCTGTCAGTAAGCCATTTGGCAACCTATCGAGTGACATAGGGATTAATGCCCAGCTTAGTAAGTTTATCTATGATTCCAGAATGGGGGATGGTGTTGAAGGCCTTGGTGAGGTCCAGATAGGCTGTGTGGACCACCTTAACCTTGTCCATTGCTCTGGAGACTGATTCAAAGAAGTCAATCAGGTTCAGGAGACAAGATCGGCCCTTCACGAACTCAAACTGCGTGGGGTCCAGGGTTTGAAGGTTGCCAATGTCTTTGTTTATAAGTTCCATGATAATATGTTCCATGGCCTTGCAGATCAGGATCATCAGACTGATGGGGCAGTGGTTCCCAGGATCCAAGGTGGATCCCCCCTTGTGGAGTGGGATAACTGTAGCTGTGTGCCACTCAGTGGGCATGAAGCCATAGGATAGCATTCATAGAATCATAGGACATTACTAGGCTAATGGCCCATGGGTCCTTGCAAGCCTAGCCCAGTTCCGACCCTTATTTCATGATCAGCACCTATTGCCCCTGTCCAAAAGGGACACAAGTGGAACCCCCAGGGTAAATTTATGGTCACCCATCCAATCATCCAGATTGGGTTTGAAGAGGGCCAATGAGGTGCTCTGTTTGACATGAAGTGGAAGTCTGTTCTAAAGGTGTGGTAACCTTTAGAAGACAAATCTGTCCCTCCAGCAGGTTTTATTAATGTCACATACCAGGTTAAGGCTTTTTAAGCTTTTACATTTTTTAAGCATTTTTTTTAATAATTCAGCTCACTGTGTCTCTTCATGGGTTCCTATGAAAAGATCGACAACTTGAAATTTCGAAACTGACTTCACCGACAACTGAAATCACCGACAACGCAAATCACGGACATTTCCGAGGTAAGGGATGTAATATCGCTACCCATGCCTACCATGGTAGCATAACACTGCCACACTTACTAAACCATGGTAGGCATGAGTAGCGAATTTACATCCCTTACCTCGGAAACGTCTGTGATTTGCGTTGTCGGTGATTTCAGTTGTCGGTGAAGTCAGTTTCGAAATTTCAAGTTGTCGATATTTTCATAGGAACCCCTCTTCATATGTATACTGTTCTACTTCATTTCTTCAGTATTAAGGATTTTATTGTTGTTAACAAAAGTAGATGCCTCTTCCAGAGTGTTAAATATTTTGGTTTCTTCTCAAAGGAATAATGTGGCTTTAATATTGTTCTTTTTAATTTTTTGATCAGTGGTAAACAGTATTTTCTTTTATGCACTGCTTTACTAGAATAGCCATTGTCAAATCTGACTACATGTTCACCTATTTTAATAGGCAGGCTGGACCATGCTGCTTTTAATATTGATATATTTTTAAGCTAGACATGAACTTAAATGTAATTGAGTGTGGTGGTGAGTTTTCTTTCTTAGAAGGTGCTCTCAGGGATCTATGTGCTGTTTCAGTTCCAGAAGATAAAATTTCAATGTTTTATGTAGCCAGGTAGCTAAGAAGTTTGTTATGTTGTCTCCCTCATACTTTTCAGGTATACCATAAATTCTAATGTTCTTTCATCTCAGTCTATTTTCTAAATTGAGTTTTTATATGAGTCAGTTATTTTGTTTTAAAAGAAATTCAGTCTGATACTCACCCTGAGTTGTTTTGTTTTCATGATCATTCAAAGTGTTTTCAATACTGCTGTCTGCCCCTTTTTCTTTCATAATAACTTAAAAATTCTTCATCCTCTTTCTGGCCTCTTCTTTGAAACATTCTAGTTTTGTATCCAGTTTGTCTTTTTTAAGTAATATATCCTGTCAGAGAAAAGTTTATAGTCACAGAGCTTTCACCAGTTGCTGCTGTCAGTTAGCCATCTTGGCCACGTCCCTCGTTTTTTTTTTTTTTTAGTTTTCTAATGTAGCTTATGAAGGATTTATAATGATCTTTAGCCCTTAGCTTTAGAGGCCAGCGTAAGTCCTTGGGCTTCTTTAGCGGATCTGATAGTGTGCAGTTTTTTTTAATGTTTTTGATATTATCCTTGAGAATATGGGTTTCTTTCTTTTGTTGTATAGTTTATTTGTGGATTACTAGGGTAGCTTGTTTTTGAATTTCTCATGATAACCTGGTTCTGGTAGGGACTGCTAGCTCCATACATTTTTTTTTTTCTAAATGGACGTAGAGTTCTTTACTGAGTGTTTCTGCTGTATTAATGTCAGGGGAGGTGCAGTCTTAGGTGAATTTTGATTTTTTTGTTACATAGTATACTGAGGTTGGCATGTTTATTGCCCTTAAATTCAGTGAGTCAGGAGAGATGCCATCTTAAATTAATTTTGGTATTTTGTTACATAATATGTTGAGCTTGTCGTGTTAGTAGCCCTTAAATTCAGTGATGTTTGCTGTAAGCATTTTTGGAATTTTTAAAGGAGAAGGTTACAATTTTATGGTCAGACTTCACTGGGGAAGGAGATAGCACAGGAAAAGTGCAAGAAGCAACCATATTTGTATAATCAGGCCATCAATGTGTCCTCTAACAGTTTTTTTTTTTGCCAACTGCTCAAAGAAATTGTTTTTGTTTATAAGTCTAATGACTTTTCGGCATATCCTACACTGGCAGTCTGGGCGTCCCAGTTTATTGAGGGATAGTTAGTCATCCAAAATAAAGTCATACTGTTGTAAAGGATATATAATGTGATTCACAAGTGCCTAGTATCTGAGTTAAGACTGAAAAGTATCAGTATACTAGTGTGTGCATCCTTCTAATAAATCACAAATTAATAAACAAAAATTAGTAGTACACCTGAACTGGTCAGCCTTTTGCTGCTATATGTTCTGTGACTCAGGAGCATCAAGATATTATCCACAGAGTACTGCTATATCATAGATAGATCATTTTCCTAAATAATGTTTTATTAAAAAATACTTAATCTTCCTGACTGATGTGCAGAGTGCCACTTATCCCCTTACTTATTTTCATAGATTTACAAGTTACTACTTTAGCAATAAACTGGTTAAACCAATATACACTTAACCACTACAAACCCACTAGTTAAGTATGTCCAGCTTAATTCTCTGTACAACCTTCAATGTAATGTATCTGAATAGACCAGATCTCTCCTTCTCTAGCTTTTCGTTTTTTTTTTCTTGCTTTAGAACTGATTGTATAATTTTATAGCACAGTGATGATTCTTCAGCTTTCAGCTTATATTTGTACTGGATTAATGTATGTTGTTGTTAGTCTGTGGGTATTATACCATGCTCTTATGGCTTAAGAAGACCATCACTTTATAATGAAGTATTCCATTAGTTCCTGTGAACTCACCATTAATTCCAGTTCTGAATTATTGATTTGCTACAATTAAATTGCAGAGAAAGAACTTATGTTTATTTTCAAAAATGGTGCTGGTGCTCTCTAGTCGTGATGTTAAGTATGTTCTGGATATGACAGGTGTGTTTACCAACCTGTTTTCTCATCAGATTATTTGTGTATTGACATGTACCCAAAATGTTGAATTGGTAAAGCAATGCAAACTAAGTTATGTATTTTATTTCTAGGTGCTGTTTTCTCAGCTTTGTACTATGATGGACCATCTGGAACTTCAAAAGTATTTAATGCCATTCCCATCAATTCATCATCTTCTGATTTTGGTATTCCTGTCTCTCTTCAGACTTTAAGACTGATGCATAAATTTCATGGCAGCCTTGAATGGTCCACACTTTTCAGTAGTGCAATTCATATAGCGAGACATGGATTCAGCATTGATCACATCCTAGCTCAAGCTTTGCGAGATAATGAAGCTGTGATCAAGAACTCAAGACTGTGTGATTTGTTCTGTAACTTAAATGGAAGCATCAAAGATGAGGGTTCAACAGTTACAAATAGGAAGCTTGCAGACCTACTGGAGAATATTAGGAACAACATAGATAATGATGGCATCTCATCAACATTGATTCAGTTCTTGAACCCTGATATTCCAGTTCCTGCACAACAGACATTTGTAGACAGCATGAAACACCACCAGGCTAATTGGACTGATCCCTTAAAAGTTGAATTTGATGACGTTGTACTGTACGGAGCTTCATTTCCAGCAGCTGGAAACATTTCTTCTGGAATTATTGAAGAACTTCAATCACAAAACTTGACACTAGAGAGCATATCAGAAGACCAACATAGTGCCAGCATTTACTCTCACATCCTAAATGCTTCTATTCAGATTTATAATAACATTATTAGAAAGAGCAAAGAAAAATTGCTCAGTGAAATATCCAGTACAACACATCCAAAAAGTGCCATAAATAAAAGCTTAGTAAATTTAAACATGGCTCCGTCTAGTAGTTACATTGCTGTTGCAGATAATAATGGCTCTATCTTTGTGTTGTCTGGTTCACTCAATAGTACTTTTGGTTCAAAGTTGTTTCTACCATCAAGTGGTATAATCCTCAGTGATTTTACAGAGGGTACCAAAGCAGACTTACAATACTGGGCATCTCCTATGGTACTTGATATGAAGGAACAAGATGACTTGATTGGAATTGTTGCAACTGGTGGAACATCTGTTCCATTTGGTGTTGCTCAGAGTATAATAAATAAGGTGTACTTTGGAAAGTCATTAAAAGAAGCAGTTAGTGGACCACTTTTTCATCTTAATTTTGGAGATGATGGTACATTTCATACCTATGTATCAGGGCTTTCAAGTAGATCAAACATTTTCAAAGAATTGTTAAAAGTAGAACCAAATTTGGAAATATTAAGAGATGACGATGACCAGAATTTAATCATTGCAATAGTAGAATTCCATAATGGGCATGTAAGCAGCTTTGGTAATTCAACTAGTCATATGTTTTCTGATGGAAATTAACTTTTTTCTTTTTAAATAAGTGACACGGTTCTTTGGTTTTAATTGTGAAATGGATAATTAATACTGCTAGGTGTTTAGAGCAGTCATAAGGCATACCCTGTAAAGAGAAATGTATTTATATTAACAGTGAAGCAAAGAGAACATCTATTTTCATATTCCTAAAGTGACTATAATTGCACTGTATCAACTGCTGAGCTCTATGCAAAAAAACTGAATGACAATACATATTCCTTTTAAAAGATAAGGTCCTCCTATGGCAGGATTTATAACATAAGCTGTCTGTATTTAAGGGGTGCTGTCATTGTTATGCAGCATTTTTATTACATATTTTCAGATTTATTTTTCTAACTAAGTTATGAAGTTTGTGGTGTACATATGTAAAAAAAACTTCAGAGTAACTTTCTCAGTGTGATGTGTTGTATGTTAAAATGGTATGTGTTTAATTATGCATTTCATTGATAAGAATTGTAAACTAAAAGTGAATATCAGTTTATAAATTAACTATGAAACTGACCCATTTATTTTGTGTATCTGACTGAACATATCATAAATGTCTTCCTCAGTATATTCCATACTGATGGTTATTGTTCTGTTGTGCATGTAACCTGCTTGCCAGAATTAAGAGTCACCACATCTTCTTTCCATGCTGCAGTACAGGTGTAGGATGCATGACACTCAAAACCCATGTGCCAGCTTATAAACAGAACATCTAAAGCTTTTTACAATGCTCTGCACTTGAGGACCATTCAGCAAATATATTTTGCTATGAATAAAGTACACCAGCATCTGTAACTGGCCCCAGACTACTAATTGTCTTCAATGTACTTTGTAGTATTTAATGGGTTTTTACTCGTTTTTAATAATTTCATTTTTTTTTTCTCTTCTGGTTGCTTCTTATCTTGGTATTTCTTTTTTATCCTTCAGTCCTTTATTATGCCTTGCATTAGGTAGGTGCCATTTTCTTTGTACTAATTTATCATTGAGAAATTATCAGCAGGTCCTAGTGTTAAACAGTTGTTCTTGGGATATTTATCCTACCACTTTGTAGGCACTGTCTAATTGTAGCTACTTCTCAATTTTTATTGTACACTTTTTGTATTTTATTGTTGAGAAGTAGTTCCCGCAGTTACTGATGTATGACTGTTGGTCTTAAGACATTTATTCTGTCTTTTGTGGGTATAAAGACATTTTATTTCAGCACAGACTTTTTGACATCTTTGTTATCTCACAAGTCCTATTCAGGTTTTGGTTTAAATGTAGCTGAATATTTAGCTGGTTCATGGGCTTCCAATTCATCTTGCCACTCCATTCTAATTCTGTATTGATGTTGACACTTGTTTGAGGTGAAACATTGGGGTCTATCTCCTTGTCAACATTGACCCCACATTTTTTGACTTAACGTCCGCTTCAGAAAAGGGTGATTTATATCTGGGCATTCAGTCAAGTTGTTCTCAGTTCTGAAATTAAGAATATAATCACAATTATTCTTTGACCCCAACCATAATAGTATCCAAGAATATAGTCACTGTATTAGCAGACACATTCAGTGCTCATTTTAACCCACTGGGTCCCTATTAAATTGCCCAAACGTTTCAAAGTTCAAATGTCATATGGTCAACACCATATGATCAAACTTTGAAAAGTTCGAAGGTGAAAGGCAACAGCTCAGTACACAAAAAATGGGACAATTTCCCTTTTCTGCACTGAAGTGCAGTCTCAGAGTTGGTATATTTAAGTGGGGGGGTGCAGGGGGGCTTGCCCCCTTGCTCAGAGCGTTAAGGTAAGTTTTTTTTTACTTTCTTATTATATATTCGAGGTTTCAATTTTCGCTCATTTATTGTCGAACATATGAGGTTTGAAATTTTGAACCTTCGAATATATAATACAGACCCAACCCACCTACCACATTGTCGCCCCACTATCCATGAAAATGTATTTTCCCTCTTGAAAACACCTTGAAACAAGAATCCCTTTCAGATGCTGAAAATAATACTTCCATAGGACCAGCCATTCTCATAAGTGCCAAGTATGCACTATCTGATTCTCAAATAAACTATTAAATTTCAGCCTGTCCACTTGGTTTGCCTCTGATGTCATGGAATCATAGGATCATAGGACATTACTAGGCTATCGACCCAGAGGTCATTTTAAGACCAGCTGTTTCAACCCAATGTAATACCATAGAAGCACTAGTCAATATCCAAGATTGCATTTAGTGATGACTTCCCATGTCCAGGAAGGTTATGGGCTCTATTCCCAGTAAGACTTTATGGTGCCCCATCCACTTGTCCAGGTTCCTGTTGAACAGTGTCAGTCTGTTTCCCATGAATTAGTAGCCTGTTCCAAAGACATGTCAGTCTCTGGGAGATAAATCTGTCCCTCCAGCATGTCCTGTTTAAGTCACAGGCCATATTATATCCCTGGAGCCTTAGACCCATTTGATTTATGAATATGTAGTAAGTTCATTAGGTTTGGATCTTGGGTTGCTCTGTAGACCAGGCATAAGTCTCCCCTAAGAAGTCTATGTGATATGGAGTATTGTGACAGGGAATTTAGTCAGTCCATGTAAGGCACATGCTGGAGATCCTTGATCTTCTTTCTTAGAACCTCTGAGGTCTCTCTAATTACTGCAGGTGCTTAATATGGTACATACCAAATGGGGCATTGTACTCAATTATGGGCCGAATAAGTGCTTTTTAGGCAGTGCTTTTACTAATTCAGTGACTTACATGGAAAGCTTTCCTTACAATGGTAGACACATGGTGGTTGAAGTTAAGATCACTGTCAACCTGTGATCCCAATTCCCTTACCACTTCCTGGGTACTTAGGGTATGGTTGCTAATTTGATAGTGCGAAGGGACATTTTTTGTGCCAGAGGGAATGATGATGCATTTCTTTTGCATTCAGTTTGAGATGACCATTTTCTTTTTATTGGTTGTTTGGTGTGGGTCAGTTTTGAGTTGCCTTAACCTGTTTAGCCCATTATCTTGCATAAATAGTGTGTCTCTGCCATGTCTAACTTGGGCTTGGCTTGGTTAGTAGTTAATCCAGCTTGGCATAAGGAATCCATGATGGATTAAAGTTTAGGAAGATGACTTTCTCGGTCCACTAAAGATATCAGCACAGCATCTAGACAGGCTGTTACACATCTGGTATGAGGTTCAAGAATTGTGTCCATTAGCCCCTGAAATGGTGCAGTTGTTCTGTGCTGACCAAGAGGCATGGCCTCATAATGGAAGAGTCCATCTGATGCAGAGAATGCCAGTTTTTAGGTTCATAGATGCTTACTAGGCTCTGTAGTCCATTTTAGACATAGCAAATTTCCCACAGATGGGAAAACTGTATTTTTTGTCTGTGAGATAAACTAGTTTATTATGTCAACTCCCAACCCCTTAGACTCTGGGGCTAGTGAAATTTGCAATTAGCTTTTAGCTAGGCCCAGCATGGATCAAAACTTAGCATTTATCTAGTCTTTTGGGGCATATAATATGAATTAAATTCTGATATCTTATTCAAACTCTTTTAGTCATTGCAAAGCCTTATGGGCCCATCATGTCTAGGAACCTGTAGTTTGGAAATATTCCACTCAGTTGGTGACTCAAATGTAAACATTTTCTATACCACTTCCATGACTGCCTGGCTTTTGGATTTTGGTATTCAGTAAGGCATTAAATGTACTTTATCACCATTTTGTGCCCAGTTAAACTGGTTCTTCCATACAACTTTGACCATACATCCATATTCATGAGTAATGTGCAAGGGATTAGTAATGTTTCCTCTGTTATGACCTCAGGGTGTGCTGTAAAAATATTTATTTGTCTTGCAAACACACTACAAAACCTTTAGTTGCTATCCAAAGATTCAGAACATTTAAGTGGAGCAAGACTTTTGGATTCCTTTTTCTGTGTGTCTTACATTATAATTGATTTCAGTTTCTTTTTCTATAATTTCATAATGTCATTGCACTGTTTCAAGATACTTTTTTTTCAAAGGTGGGTGCAAACACAAGTAGTTTATATTCTTGTTTGAATTATTTGAAAATAGCATTTCTGTTTTTTGCTGTTTTTGTGTCACTTAATTCCAATTCTCTTACTATATGTATTATAGATTTTAATCTGTTCTGCAGAACTAAATAATGCCCTATCACATTTTTAAAGCCGGAGAACGGTCTTCCTCCCACGGTTTCTTTGGCTGCATCTGTCAAGCAGTGGTAATATCTGCTAGACACCAGCTCAGTCAGAGTATAGCTACTCAAAGTAGAGGAGCCACATTCATTCTGAAAAACAGGAAGTAAAATAATTTGTGCAGGAATATAATCTCCAAGTTGTATGGTAACAACAGTTCAGTTCAGGACACCACAAAGAGTGTACCAGGGAAGAAAGTACATTTAAAACCATATTAAATAACAAGTGTCTCAACACCAATCAGTAATGGAAGAGAAGATCCTCAGAGTTAATAGAGTAGTTCCATTATGCTAGTACCCAAGAATTCAGAAAGCTAAATAGTATACGTAAGTTTGATTTATGTCCTGTGTCCCAAGTGTATAAATCGATTAAGGAACTGGGCAAACTAGGTTCCTGTCCCCTTTAGACTTAAGCAAAGGCTACTATCAACTTCTACTTGCTGTAGTCACAAAGGAAGAAAAAAAAAAACATTGTCCACACATGACTGGATCTTCCATTGTAAAGTGTTGCCATTAGATCTCGATAGAATGCCTGCAAAATTAAAAAAAATGGTGGATAAAATCCTTAGATGCCCACATCAGACATTTCTGAGGTATTTATATTTCTGTAGGATAGACTCTTGTCTTATTTTATCTCCAGGTTTCCCACACTTTGTTTCTCTCTGGTTAATAAGCTGTTTACCATGTCTGGAGAGTCAGGGTGCTGGATTTGTTTAGTTTGGATCATGTAGTGGCATTTAGAGTATTGATGTAAGTGATGTAGAATTGGTAGACTGCATCATCTAGATGAAGATATTCCAGTTTATTAATTTTAAATTTGTGGTAAAGTCATCTTTTTGAACGGAGGACAGATTGTGAGCATGGTTGTATCAGTACAGCTTATCAGCTTATGGATATTGTGGTGGCCCGTTAATAGCAGAGGGAGGGAGGGGGGTGGTCACCTATTTTGTCGGCAAGGGCACCAAAGGAGATCATTTTGTTTATGTAGTTACTGGGGATCCAATTTAAGGTTGATTTTCCGTTAGAATGCTTATTGTACCTAGTTAGGAATGGAATAAGGTGGGCTAGCCCATAGTTTACACATCATTATCGTATCATTGCTTATGGCCTGCCAGTTACTATTTAGAACACCTATTATGATAGTTTCCTGAGGAATATTTGAAGAAGCCAAGGATAAGTTTTCTTCTTTTTTGTATCGTAAGGTAGTTCCTAATTTATCCCTGACTTACCTGACTAAAGGTAAGACTTCACTGAACGTAAAATGGACAAGTGCAATCAAGCAAATCTTTAGACAGTTAAAAATATGTTATGCTTGGAGTAATATTTATAGCTTCTTTGTTTTTCAAAACAATTCCTAGTGTACACAGATGTATGTAAGGTAAGGATAGTTATAGTTTTTGGTTGTAGAAGGGCAAAGCACTCCATCTGCTATGTTAATAGAAGCACAGTAATTTTGAGAAATGCTGCTTTGCATAGAAAGAGACTAACTGTCATTACATCAGCCCTCCCACTCTGGAATATTACCTCTTGGGAAGAGCACTTATCTAAATCACAAATCATTTCTCTCTTCAATGGCTATTCTGAAATATGGACATTATCCTAACTATATCAAGCTGTCTCAGATTCTCAAGCCACTTAAATGCATTTGGGCTGTCCCATGCATATAGCTCCATCTACTGAGGCTCAAACTGATGGTTCTGTGCTGGGGCTGGGTAGGTTTATGTAGCATTAGTGGAGACAGGTCCATTTAAATGTGCTGGCCAAGAAGGGTCTGATTAATTGATTTATGGTTCCTTTACAGAGATTAAGTGAAACAACAAAGAATTCATAGATTATCTGTTGGCAAAGCTATGCCTTAGCAATTGGAAGGACATTCAGATAAAACAACACCTAACAACACACAAACAATCATACTCAGTGGAGGCCCAAACACTAAGCCACTAAGGCAAGCAAACACACTTCCCAGGACTCTCTTTATAGGGGTCTCTGTTATAAGACATACTGATGCTCCTCCAACCAGGTTGAACAAGAAGAAGATAATGGTTAGTTTATCTAGAGCTAAGATCCACCAAATCACTCATGCTCTCAAGTCATTACATCAGAAGTACAAGTATGATTGAAATATAGTCCATGTATATG
This sequence comes from Protopterus annectens, assembly GCF_019279795.1. Classification (NCBI taxonomy): domain Eukaryota; kingdom Metazoa; phylum Chordata; order Ceratodontiformes; family Protopteridae; genus Protopterus; species Protopterus annectens. Next base: position 932,965,015 of record NC_056726.1, read on the forward strand.
TAAATGACCTGAAATGTACCTCCCTAGAATATATGTAGAGAGACATTGTGGACTTCCCAGACTAGGAGCGTTATACAGAAATAAACAATTTCTCACCAAAGCAGCAAAGATTTCAATAGCAAATTCCCACCTTATCTCCACCCTACTTTATGCCTCTCCAGTATATACCAACCTAAGGCAATGTGATCTAAACAAGCTAGAGACCTGCTACAACAAAATCGCCAAATTCGCCAAAGGGGCATCCTACCGTAGTCACCACTGTCTCTCACTTGCTGAACTGGGCTGGCTTGAACTCCCTCACCTCCTTCAGTGGTATCAACTCTCACTCGCCCACAAACTAGTAAACCATCTACTAAATGTCCCATCCCTCCAGAATCTACTCCAACCCTATCGCACCACCAGACCACTAAGATCCAGCAACAAAAATCACTTGCAGATCACTAAAGCCAATAACTCTGCTGGTGAAGCACTATTCTCTTGCGCCATAGCCAAATTATGGAACTCACTCCCACCCACAATTACCTCCATACCATCATGAACCAACTTCAAAACTTTATTAAAAGTGCACCTAAAAACATGCTGGCTATGCCCTTGCAACTCCCACTCTAATGTCATCCACCCCATCCAACTACTACCTTTCTTTCCACTCCACTAACTACCTTGATTATAGCAAGCTCAGATGCTCATAAGCCTAGTACTTATTATACAGCAGGAACTTCTCATTGTTACATTTGTTAATGCCTGTGATGTACTTCACAAGTAAAGATTCTAGTTGTCTACTGATGTACTATGTTCTTCATCTGTAAATATGTTGTAAGTAATTTCTATGTTAAATTGTTAATCGCTATGTAATCCAATGTAACTACTGTCTGTTTATTTTACTGTGAAGCTTTTCTCCCCGGGCCTCCGCTGAAAATGGACCCACGTCCAGTCGGACACTCCCGGTCAACAAATTTAAATAAATAAATAAATAAAACTGTTTCTCAGACTGGTATGATCCTAGCATTCAGCAGCATATTACCATATAATCATCACTGAGGATGATGTCACAGTATGAGCAGAACATGACTGATTTTAACAATTGGATGTCTTTTTGGTGTCATTCTAAGGGGAAACATTTTTTGTCAGCTTGGGAATATATGGTTACCAGACTATATTGCTTTGCAAGGATGGTCTGCACTTGTCCCCTCAAGGCTTTTGAATACTGGCTAAAACTTTATCCCCCCATAGTGCATTGTTTAAGCAATGCCAAATTCACAGACCTATCTGACTTAGCAAAATCAACTCAACTGAACCTTAAGGTGTTACTGTTCAATGACTGGAATCTAAATAAAAAAACTACACACCATCCAGGCCCTCCTCATACTTGAGAATATACATATCTGAGCAGTTACTAAGACATGGTTTAACACAGCAGATAGTACCTAATCAGTGAAAGATTTCAGTGCCTTTCACACTTTTAGACAAATAGCTGCACAGACAAGGGATAAAGGTGTTTCACTCAACATCGATAACAAACCTACCTCTATAGTGGTCAAACAGGGGACATACTGGAGTTTCTCCATATGCAGATAGGTATAGACAAAATCCTGTGCCATATCATAGCCAGCTGTAGGCCACCCTTCCTGTCCTAAGAAGCTCACAATGCATATTTAGACTTACTGGAGACTCTTAGCATCCGACTTATCACCCTACTCATGGAAGACTTTAATTACCCCTCTATAGACGGGGAATCCTACATGGCCTCAAATCCACCTACACAGACATTCCTGGACTTCGTAAATATAAACACCCTTGACTAATAGCAAATATACCCAAAAGAGACTCCCAACATACTGGACCTCATACTCACAAATATGGGAGAACGCTGCACCCTCCCTCCACCCCCCAAATGCCTTTTCTCCCTGTTAAGCTCTGACCATAAGGCTGTCTCCTTCAAAATCAAAACCATCTTTGTAACCCCAGTAAAACCAGTGACACTTAAGAACTACTCCAATGCAAACTACTTTTTATTAAGTGATGGTTGTCAAAATTCAACTCCCCTTCAACCTCTGAGAACACAGCAGCCTGTGCTGAATTGCTATCAGAAACTCTAACTGTGTCAGTGGCTGCATAAAGGCCACTGTACCTAGCAGAAGTAAGCCCATAAATAATCCTACTAACAAATCACCTTGATGGCACCACATATTAAACAGGATATACAAAAAAGAAAAAAATGATGGCAAAGATCAAGAAGGGTAATTCTCATAAAGATAAAAACTGGCTCATCGAACTAAAAGGCAACTTTGAGGGCTAATTAAGTCAAACAAAGCAAGCTTTAGGGTTAAGATGGCCTCCCATTCGAAAGTTAACTATAACACCTTCTTCCGCTATGACAGAGACCTCAAGGGAGTACACAGCAATATGCTGAACCAGTGGTTAATGGTGTAACATTCACTGAGCCTGGCAAAATAGCAAACCTCTTATTGGACAAAATCAGTTACTCCTCTATCATCCCCAACCATTCCGCATGAAATAACCTCAACCCCTCCAACTATAACTATTGGGCGTGTACTTGGCTGCACTTGATAAATTCAAGAACAGACTCACTGGACCCTGATAACGTCCTGGGATATCTCTAGAACACTCTAAAATACAACTTATCAGGACCCCTGGAGTCACTATTGTACTGCAGTCTTAAAACAGGCTTTGTGTCACAAAAAGCGGACTGTGACGGTCATCCCCCTTCATCGCGAATGACTTTCAACAGATCCTGGAAAATATAGACCCATTAGTCTGACTTGACTTATTTTCAAAGCCATGGAAAGAATTATCATAGAAATTATAACAAGGACATAGGGGGCACTGGATCCATCCCAGTCTGCCTTTGTCAAAGAAAAGTTGTGCTTATTGAACCTGGTGTATTTCTTTGAAAAGTTCACTAGGGAAATAGATGAGGAGAAAGCAGTTTATACTGCCCCTATATATATATATATATATATATATATATATATATATATATATATATATATATATGTGTGTGTATATATATAGCAAATGCATTTGATACAATACCCTCTCAGACATTGTCAGCAAACTTACAGAACAAGGCATAAACCCCTTTATAACACACTGGTTAGCTAGCTAGGACCCAATAAGTTAGGACTGGAGAAGCCACTTCCACAAAGAGGCCGGTAACCAGTGGATTTCCTTAGGGCTCTGTGTTAGACCCACTCCTCTTTGACAACTACTTCTCAGAGACTAAAAGCAATGTCAAAGGCATCTGGCTGAACAAGTTCACAGATGGTTGCAAACTGGGAGTAGTCATTGAATTCCACCAAGATAAGAACACCCTTCAGGAAAGTCTAACACAGACAAATGGTTAGTGTCAAAGCTATGGCTTAAAAGTCAGTGTCAAGAAATACATTATAGTATCTTTTGGGAAGTTTGCCACCATGGGTAACTATGTCAACAATAAAACACCCTTAAAAGTTGTTTCAGTAGTCAGGGACCTGATTACTCTCGTAGATAGAAACCTAGCCTTCGACCAACATGTATCCAAGGTATTAAGAAAATACTTCTATGCTGCTCAACTTATGAGTAAGGGCATGGTATCTTGGTTCAGAGAGGTCATTGTACCAGTGTACTTAGCCTTCTTCAGACCTTTTAGAGAGTATAATGCCCCTTCATTATGTACCTGACCAGAAACAAGTAGCAAATGGAACATTCACAAAGATTCCTTACAAAAAGAATATAAGGGGTAAACACAATGTCCTACACAATTGCCTCAAAGATCTGCCTCTTTACTCGGTACCATGCAGACTTCTGAGGGGATGATCTTTGCTTGGTGTACAAGGCATCCCTGATTCTGTTTTTTATGATCCTTTTCAAATCTGCAAAACAATTAACATCAGAGCTAGTTGATCGAAAGTCCTAAGCTTTGCTTGTGACAAAAACAGGACATGTTGGAGAGACAGCTGTGTTTCTCAGATGATTCCTATTCTCTGGAACAGGCTCCTCATCCTGTGAAGCAGAGTTCCTCCCTAATCCTATTTAAACACAACTTGGACTTGAAAGGATAGTCAGAAATTCACTCCTGGGCTGGTGCTTGTATATTTGATACGACATTGGCAACCAATAAATCACCCCTATTTAAATTACATTTGTGAGTCACATTTGGGTTGCATAGATAGGCTTTTAAGGGTCCTAGCAGCGGTTTACCTAGTATACATCTATAAACTTACTAACAAACAGAGCTACTCTTCTGTCTAGACTTCTATGTAACTGCTATTTCATTTTTGTGAGATATGCTGTCATAGTACTGTGAAAAGACTTTCCTCAAAGGTGAACATGTTTATGCTGGGCTGCAGACTATCTTGATTTACAAGAACTGAATTTCTTTCCTGAACTTTGTTTAGTGATAAATATAATTTGTAAGGCAGACAGCTGACTCCAGTGACTGCTCTTGTTTGTTTCTCACAAATCACCCTACATGCAGATAAATGGATGCATATTGCTAAGTTGAATGTTCAACTCAGGGAATATCCACTGATCAAACTCAAACGCTTGAATCAAAAGTAAACAAAATATACTACTTAAACATTTTTTTTTGTTGGGAGCAGACCCACGTGCAACCCCCTGATAGTTATATATGCCAGCTCTGAAATCATAGTAGAATAGAAAAAGGCAAATTCCCTAACCCCCGCTGCATTGCAGTCTGACTCAGAAAAAGACTTGTATGTGTGATCAGCTGATTTTTTTTTATCACAAGTATCAGCTTTCTACCAATTCAACAAAGAAAACATTTGACCCGGTGAATACATAAATAAATTGTCAGCAAGCTTTTAAGCAGCTGGAATCTATGCAAATCAAACCATAAACAGCAGAGCATGACATCCTTTATTCTTTCACACCAACACTTCAGAAGTGATTTATATGTGTTTCTTGACAATTTTAGACAGACATACCATGAGAGTAAGCAGTGAATCATTTCAGGTAACATATATTTATACAATAGGGCAATGTAAATGCAAAGACAGTACATAACACTTACGTGTTTACTGCCTTCCAATATATACACAATTATATAAGGGTAACTGTGGTATACAGAGAGGAAATGCCATGCTTAGCCTGGTGTCTGCATCTGTGGATACAAAGCACATGTCACAGGATGTCAGGTTACAGCTTGTAAATACATATCAAATGCCCTCAATGTAGACACCTCCCGAAAGCATATTTAGAGATGAAGATGTATAGGGCAATTGTACAATTTGCCATGATCAGTATTTGAAACCATCTGTCTACCACAGACATAAGAAACACATACACAAGTATGTGCTCAGAGTCCTAAACTTGTAGCAAGGAAAAATAGATATGCATGCAAGCATAAAAATAAATAAATAAATAAACGATACCAAAGTGAACTGGCAGATTCAGTCAGAACCCTCAGCATTGCTTAATAGGGTTCATATTATGTAAGTGAATGCTTAAAGTTGTGAACACTGTTTAATTGAACGTGTTTACCTGAAATGGTGAAATTCTGAAAGCACAGAACAGTGATTTTTTTTTCCCAGGGAAAGAAATCACTGGGCCATTTTTGGGACTTTGCCATTTCCTCCACTGTGGTGCGATCTCTGAGTTGGTATTTTTAAGTAGGGGGATGGGGGCAAAGCCCCCCACTTTATTTTGTGTTTATTTTTTTTTTTGTTTTTTTTTTTTTTTACGGATCAGCAATTTTTTTCCCAAGTGTTCGGTATTTTGGATTTTCGAAGTGTTTGGGTCAATTATACAGAGTTCGCTGATATAATATAAACCCGCTTATTACACTGGTAAAGATGCAACATGAAGAGGTGAACTGCAGCATCAAATTACTGAATACTTCAGTAACATACCTGAGTGAAAAATCACAGAGTGTGAGCCTTCCAAAGAAGGCCAAGGTCACAACGGATTTAGCATTCTGCTAAAATGGGGTTTTACATCCAACATAATTAATGAGGTTTATTAACACAGACTATGTCAGGGTTCCATTAGCATGCGCCAGTGTAAAAATGCTGATCTTGACATGAGTCTGAACAGTGGCATAAGCAAGGTGCACCTGCCAATGTATTTGAGTTCAACAGTAGGTCTATGAAATATACAAGCACAGCAAATTTAAAAAAGTGACTTCATAGGTTCATAGGTTCATAGGTTTATACTAGGCTATCTGCCCTAAGGCATTTATAAGCCTAGCCCAAATTATTGTGGCTTACGCCACCCCTTATATGAAAAAATACTGTGCCCATTAGTTTGTTGTGCCTCTGTCCAGCAGTGACCCAGAGATGATTCCCGGGGTAAACCTACGATCTCCCATCCACAGGTCTAGATTTCTCTTGAACAGAGTCAGCGAGGTGCTCTGCCTCACATGGACCGGGATTTTATTCCACAGCATAGGGAGTCTCTGAGTGATAAATCTATCCCTCCAGCACGTCCTATTTATATCCGTGCTAAGGTTTAAGTCGCTTGCTCTAGTGGTTTTGGTGGATTTGGATTTTTGAGGTGGAGCATGTCCATTAATTCCGGGTTGGACATGGCCTTGTATGTCAGGCACATGTCACCTCTGAGCAGACGGTATGCGACTGAATAGAGCTGGAGTTTCTTCAATCTGGCAGCATATGACAGATTTTGGAGTCCCTTTATCCTTTTGGTGAGGAACTTTTGGGGTCTCTCCAATTGCTGCAGATGTCGGGTGAGATACATCCCGAATGGGGCATTGTACTCGATCATTGGTCTGATAAGTGAAGAGTACAGGGAACAATGACCTCACTAGATCTGGATGTGAATCCCTTCATGATCAGGTGGGCAATGTAGAAGGTCTTTCTAACCACTTTAGCAATGTGAGTGTCAAAAGAAAGGCCACTGTCAACCTGGGTCCCCAGGTCCCTGATAACCTCTTCTGTGCTTAGTGGATTGCCACCTATATGGTAGCTTGGGGTTACCTTGTTTTTCCTGAAGGGTATGACTATACATTTTTGGCGTTTAACTTCAGGCCATGGCTCTGGCACCAGCTATCTGTTTCCGTGAGTCCCTTCTGAAGGATATCAGTGTCCGATGCACTTTCCACTATGGCCCAGTTTGCAGTCATCTGCAAACTTTGTCAGCCAAAGTCCTCCCATGTTGGCCTGTACTTCTGAGAAGTAGATGCCAAACAATAGGGGGCCAAGGACCGAGCCCTGTGGGACACCACTTGTGACCGGCTTGGAGTCTGACACAGCGCCAGCAACACTAACCCTGTGGGTTCTGTCCTTAAGCCAGTTTGCAACCCATCTTGTGACATATGGGTTTACATTTAAGCTGGTAAGTTTTTCTACAATACCCGAGTGGGGTATTGTGTCAAAGCCTTTGCAAGGTCAAGGTAGGCTGTATGGACTGCCTTTCCTCATCAATGGCCTTGGTGACTATTTCAAGAAGTCGACCAAGTTCAAAAGGCATGATCTTCCCTTGACAAAGCCAAACTGGGTCGGGTCCAATGTCTGCAAGTCCCTATATCTTTGTTTATGAGCTCCATTATGATCCTCTCCATAGCTTTGCAGACTAGACTTGTTAAGCTTATGGGGCGGTAATTACCAGGGTCCGAGAGGCGCCACCTTTGTGGAGTGGGACCACAGTTGCCGTGACGCCACTCCTTGGGCACGTATCCTGTGGTAAGGCTGAGATTAAACAGCTGCCTTATGTGCGGGTTTAATTCCTCATTTAGCTCGTGTAGCACACAGCCGGGGACACCATCCGGTCCCATTGATGCTGTGTTTTTAGCTTTAGAGAGAGCAGCTTTCACCTGCGCATTTGAGATGTCCGGGAGGCTACACTCGGCTGGGATAGTTATCTCTCCTTTAGGGGAGAGGGGTGAAGTTTGCACTGAACCTGTCTGCCAGTATGTTGGCAATGTCTGTGGGTTCAGTGATTTTTGTATCATTTTGGACTAATTCTGAGCATATCTGTGAGTTTCCACCCAGGTTCCTAACATAGCTGAAAAAGGCCTTATGATTGTCCTTTGAATCCATGGCAATTTTTCTCTCAAAATTGGCCTTAGTTGATTTTATGAGTGCTCGTATTTTTTTACTAATAATGATCAGGGGTGACTTCCCTTTTATGGATTTTGTTCTATCATGTAATAGCTTTCTCCTCTTATTGTAAAGTTTGTTAATGGCTGGGGTCCACCAGACTGGACGTTTGCCCTTTGTGGAAAGAGTCTTGGTTTTATTTGGGATTGCCTGATCCATGCAGTCCTGGAGGTGTTCATAGAAGGCATTTGTAAGGGCTTCCGCAGCTTGGGTTGTGGTTTCCTCTGACTCAGGGGCCTTGAAGGATACCACACCAGTCTTGAGTAGTGTGAAGTTTGCTTTAGAGAAGTTCTTCACTATGGTCTTTTTGTTTGGGGTGGGGGCGGGATGTGGATTTCCAGTGAGATTAGTTTATGATCAGATCTCACCAATGAGGGATATACTTCGTGTGGAGCATTTTGTCCCCATGTTTGTGACAATGAGATCTAGTATATTTTCTCCTCTCGTGGGAACAGTGACTAGCTGTTCCATGGCATTTGAATTTATGAACTCCAGGAACCGTTGGGCTAGAAAGTTAGGGCTTGAGTAATGTTCCCAGTCTATATTTGGGTAGTTGAAGTCACCCAATATGATGGTGTTTGGAGATACATTTATACCCTCCAGTGTCTTCAGGAAGGCTGTGTGGGGTTCCTGAGTTTGAGAGGGTGGCCTGTAGCATGCTACAATTTGTAGAGCAGTTTTGCCTATTGTTAGTTGCACCTGGATGGTTTCCGAAGCTTCATGCGTTGCCACCAACCTGGAGGTGTGAGTATCCTTTATGAATATGGATACACCCCCTCCTTTTGTGGTGCTCCAGTTCATTCTATTCCTAACTGCAAACTGAATGAACTAGATCAGTGAGCACCAGACAGCATTATGGCTACTGAGAGATGATGGCACCATGTTGAGAGTCAAACAGGACCTTGTGTATGTTGCACATAAAGGAATTATGTAAGCCCACCAGCAAACCTTTGTCATGCTCAGGGTTTGGAACACTATTACCCAGGATTTCCATGTCAGGACTGGCATCTACAGGACAGCCATTCAGGTTCACCACTGCTATGGTGATCTTCATCAGAGGACAGCCCCACAGTTACTAGATTGGATCACACAGAGGTATTATAGATCCCAAAAGAGTCCTACAGTAAGTGAAAGCGTCTCCACCTTAACACCTCATCATTGGCTATATATATATATATATATATATATATATATATGTTCTTTATGGATTTTGAACATATTGACAATTACCTAATTATTATATGGGCTTCTATTCTCCAGCTGGAAGGTATAGGTTCATAGGTAGGTACTAGGCGATTGGCCCTAGGGCCTATATAAGCCTAGCCAAAAAGGTACCCTGACTTTTGCCACCCAAGAAAATTATTTTCCTGTGCCCTTGTCAAGCAGAGCCACAGAGGTGATCTCCTAGGAGACTTTCCTATTTCCCATCCAATCATCAATATTTTTCTTGAAGAGGGTTAATGAGCTTTGTTTGATATAGATATGTAGTTTGTTCCAGAGTATGGGAAGTCTCTGGGACAGGAATCTATCCCTCCGGCATGTTCTCTTTATTGTGGTGACAAGGTTTAGGTCCCTAGAGCGTGTAGCTCAGAGGGATTGGGATTTCTTTAAGTGGAGCATGTCCAACAGCTCTGAGTTTGACATATCTTTGTATGTTAGGCAGAGATTGCCTCTGAGTAGGCGATATGTGACTGAATAAAGTTGGAGTTTTTTGAGACGGTCTGCGTAGGGCATCTGTTTGAGGCCGGTAATCCTTTTTGTGAGGTATTTCTGCGGTCTTTCCAGTTGTTGATGTCTTGTGAGGTACATGCCAAAAGGGGCGTTGTACTCTATAATGGGTCTAATGAGTGACGAGTAGAGAGGAACAATGACCTCTTTTTTTCCTGGATGACAAACCTTTTGTGATGAGGTGTGCCATGTAGAAGGATTTCCTAACTACTGTGGCGATGTAGTTATTAAAGGAGAGACTACAATCCACCTGTGTCACAAGGTCTCTTATCACACTTTCGGTGTTAATTAGACTACCACCAAAGGGGGTGACAATACACTTTTTAGCATTGAGCTTGAGGCCTTGGCTTTGACACCAGTCATCTGTCTCAGTGAGGCCCTTTTGTAGGATGTCCACATCATTAGGAGTTTCGATTATGGCTCCTAGTTTGCAGTCATCTGCAAACTTCATTAGCCAAAGACCTTCTGTGTTAGCCTGTACTTCAGAAAAGTAGATTCCAAACAGGAGAGGATCCAGGACTGAACCCTGTGGTACTCCACTTGTCACTGGACTGGAGTCGGATTTGGAATCTGCTACTTTCACAGCGTGCGTTCAGTCAGTGAGCCAGTTGGAAACCTATCTTATGACATAGGGATTTATATCTAGTTTAGTGAGTTTATCTATAATTCCAGAGTGGGGGGGGTGTCAAAAGCCTTGGTGAGATCTAGATAGGCTGTGTGAACCACTTTACTTTCGTCTATGGTTTTGGTGACTGCTTCAAAGAAGTCTATCAGGTTTAGGAGACATGATCTGCCTTTTACAAAGCTGAACTGGGTGAGGTCCAGAGTTTGGAGATTACCAATGTCTTTGTTTGTAAGTTCCATGATGATACATTCCATGACCTTGTAGACCAGGCTTGTTAGGCTAATGGGGCAGTAGTTCCTGGGGTCTGTGGTGGCTACACTTTGTGGAGTGGGATAACTATCGCTGTGTACCATTCAGTGGGCACAAAGCCTGAGGTGAGGCTATGATTGAACATGGTGCTTAGGTGGGGTGCCAGTTCTTTCTGTAGTTCATGTAGAACGCAGCCTGGGATGTTGTCAGGTCCCATGGATGCTGTGTTCTTGGCTTTGGAGAATGTGTTTTTTACCTGTGCAGCCATAATTACAGGAACTTTGCATTCTTCCTGTATAGAGATGGGCCTTTTAGGGGGTGAGAGGGGGGTAAAGTTATCACTGAACCTATCTGCCAGGATGTTAGCAATATCAGTTGGTTCTGTATATTTAGTGCCATTGTGCTGTAATTAGAGCAGATCTGAGTATTGCCATTGAGATTACTGACATAGCTATAGAATGCTTTGTGGTTGTCTTTAGAATCAGTGGCTATTTTGTTTTCGTAACTAGCTTTGGGGGATTTTATGAGGGATCTGAGCTTCTTACTGAGGCAGACCAGGGAGTTCCTCCAATCATGGGATTTTACTCTTTTTTGCAACAGTTTCTTTCTTCTGTTGTAGAGTTTGTTTATGGCAGGGGACCACCAGATTGGCTTCCATTTTTTGGAGGATAGCATCTTGGTTCTGTTAGGGTTAGGGTATAAAGTAGATTGTGTTTCTGTTCAAAGAAAATTATACTTTACTCTCTGTACATAATTAAGGTAATATAAAGGAGCTACTGCATCTCAACCTTATAGGTCAAAAGAACTTGGCTTACTCAGCATTTATAATATCTCAAGCTTTTCATTGCAGTGTAATGTGCTGATAACAGTCATTACTTCCTTGTTTGTGTAAGTAATACATGAAGCTGTAGCTTGCTAATGCTTCAGACCATCACTGGTATTTGTTTTATATTATGCATAGTTTATAAGTAAAGTTTAAGACATGTAATGCACAGATGAAATACATGTGCTTGCCTGTATTAGTGTAACCATAATGACACCAACTGAATGCATACAAAAATCTGTGTGAAGTAAGTGAGGGTAATATGCAACCGTCAGAAGCTCAATCGGTATCGCTTCTCCCCTTGGGGTTTTACCAGATTCATACTGTAGGTTAAGTCCCTGTTTAGTTGTTTGCATTAATTTTGGCCTTACAGGCATTCCATAGAAAGTATGCTGCAATTTTATAAATGAGTCTTTACATTAGACTCAGCATAGTATATGCTATTTCTGAGTATGTATAGGCCTAATATGTTATGCCTGTGATCCACTTCAATTATGTGGTGGTATGTTGAGGATTCTGTTCTAATGCAGTAAATGGTTAAGGTTATGCATCAATCACTTGCACTAGAATTCTCTTATGCTTCATTTTTGTTCAAGAAGCAGACATTACTGGAACTGTAATTTGTATACTGATATTGCTTAATCATTTACTTGATGGCATAAAATACATATCTGTGGACTTCTGCAGATAGGTTTAGTCATATAGGTTTAGTCATGTTAATTATGTTGTATATTTCCTTATTGACAATTATCATTCACACCACCATTACATAAATTGTTCATTGGCTTAATTTTCTTAAACCTCACTCCTCTTCCTTAACATTATTGTCCCATATTGTTCTCACATATTCCATTTACTCCTATGTAATTTGCTCTTTCCTTTTTCTAAGGATCATTCCACTTTAACAGTTGGCTTAAATTTTGATTAGTAATTACTTTCTGGCAGCCAGTAGCGAGCCTATGTCCCATCGGAAAAGAATCATTTCCTTAGTTTCAAGAATTTGTTTGCCAAAACACTCTGTGGTGAATTTTTAAAATTCTCCCACTCTTTACATTTCCCAAATATGTTCCCATTTAACAATCTCTCTCTTTCTCATCTCACCTCCAGCATTTGCTATCTACCTGAAGGAAAGTTATATGAAGACTGCTTGGTGCTTGTTTCCAGTACTGCAAAATGTGGTGTTACATCAGGATATGTTTTTTGATGTTGTATTACCAATGATGCAAATATAAACATTGATAATGTTTATAAGGCAATAAATGAAAAGTATATTACAGTCAAGGTTTGTTGTTGCAGAAACATGAATGGTTACCTATGGCCCAAAACATGGATGTTTCCCTAAGGCTGATGTAAAGCACTTTAACATGTTATTGAAGATAGGCCAACAAATGTGTCATCCATTCTGTATTAGCTTATGTAGTTCAGAAATTGCTTTTCATTACTTCAGGTGTTTGGTTCATATCAATTAAAAGGTTTCTTTCACTTTTTGCAATCTGGGACAAATTGCTAAGCCAGTTGCACAGACTGGAGAAGTCAAGGAGACAGTGACGTAAGTGTAAATACAGCAGTTGCCTGTCTCATACACAATGGCAGAAGCTGAACTGTAGTTTATGAACAGCCAAACATCTATCTAACTTTTCCTTCCTATTAGCTCAGTGTAGATAGGCATGCATATCCATACTTCACCACTGCTTTATACACTAAACAGTACATGTATTTTTCAACATGTTGTGAACTATAGCACAGCAGCACTGACCTGAGTTGTATGACATTTAATATCTCACTACACTTTCTTCACTGCAGATATGTAAATATACCGTGTAGGAACATAATCTAAATGGAGAATATACAGCATTTAGTGAGAGGGAAGTCCTAGTTAATAGTTTTTCAGTTTCTGCACTGTTTTGGACTACCACATCACAGTTTTTGCAATGTGAGTGTGTACGTGAGTTATATGGGTAAGTATATTACACAGGGGTGAATTAAAGTTGTGTGAAAAATGCCTGCAGCCTTCAATTATGTAGTTTGCTATCTGGGGTGAACCCCCCCCCCTTACCTATGACACAACATGAATGTTATCCATTTTAGGAGTTAGCATACATGTTTTTTTCACAAAAAATTGTGGTTGGTGTGTAGTCAGTCAGTTCAGGAAACTCCTTCACAGGTGAAAGGTTCTGCAATAAAGTATATGTCTGTAAAGGATGCTGCTATTTCCATGCACTTTACTGCTTGGCCTTTGTGACAGTATACATATATATTGTATGAGGTATAAACTCTACAGCTTATAAACACATTAGATATAGGCTCATAGGTTCATAGGTAGGTACTAGACTATCGGCCCTAGGGCCTATACAAGCCCAGCCAAAAAGGTACCCTGGCTTTTGCTACCCAAGAAAATTATTTTCCTGTGCCACTGTCGAGCAGAGCCACAGAAGTTATCCCTGGGGTGAATTTCTTATTTCCCATCAAATCATCAAGATTTTTCTTGAAGAGTACTAATGAGGAGCTTGTTTGATATAGATAGGTAGTTTATTCCAGAGTATGGGAAGTCTCTGGGAGAGGAATCTATCCCTCCGGCATGTTCTGTTTATTGTGGTGACAAGGTTTAGGTCCCTAGAGAGTGTAGCTCAGAGGGATTGGGACTTCTTTAAGTGGAGCATGTCCAACAGCTCTGAGTTTGACATATCTTTGTATGTTAGGCAGAGATCACCTCTGAGTAGGTGATATGCAACGGAGTAAAGCTGGAGATTTTTGAGACGGTCTGCATAGGGCATTTGTTTGAGGCCAGTAATCCTCTTTGTGAGGTATTTCTGCTGCCTTTCCAGTTGTTGTAGATGTCTTGTGAGGTACATACCAAAAGGGGCATTGTACTCTGTAATGGGTCTAATGAGTGATGAGTAGAGGGGAACAATGGCCTCTTTTTTTCTAGATGAGAAACCTTTTGTGATGAGGTGTGCCATGTAGAAGGATTTCCTGACTACTGTGGCGATGTGATTATCAAAGGAAAGACTACAGTCCACCTGTGCCCCAAGGTCTCTTATCACACTTTCGGTGTTAAGTATACTACCACCTATGTTGTAGTTCATGGGTACAGAGTTTTTACCAAAGGGGATGACAATGCACTTTTTGGCATTGAGCTTGAGGCCATGGCTTTGACAACAGGCATCTGTCTCAGTGAGGCCCTTTTGTAGGATGTCCACATCGTTAGGAGTTCTGATTATGGCTCCTAGTTCGCAGTCATCTGCGAACTTCGTAAGCCAAAGACCTTCTTTGTTAGCCTGTACTTCAGAAAAGTAGATTCCAAACAGGAGTGGACCCAGGACTGAACCCTGTGGTACTCCACTTGTCACTGGTCTGAAGTCTGATTTGGAGTCTGCTACTTTCACAGTGTGGATTCTGTCAGTGAACCAGTTAGCAACCCATCTTGTGACATAGGGATATATACCTAATGTAGTGAGTTTATCTATAATTCCAGAGTGGGGGATGGTGTCGAAAGTCTTGGCAAGATCTAAATAGGCTGTGTGAACCACCTTACCCTCGTCTACGGTTTTGGTGACTGCTTCAAAGAAGTCTATCAGGTTTAGGAGACATGATCTGACTTTTACAAACCCGAACTGGGTGGGGTCCAGAGTTTGGAGATTACCAATGCCTTTGTTTATAAGTTCCAGGATGATACATTCCATGGCCTTGCAGACCAGGCTAGTCAGGCCAATGGGGTGGTAGTTCTCGGGGCCCGTGGTGGCTCCCCCCTTGTGGAGTGGGATAACCATCACTGTGTGCCTTTCAGTGGGCACAAAGCCTGAGGTGAGGCTATGATTGAACATGGTACTTAGATGGGGTGCCAGTTCATTCTGTAGTTCGTGTAGAACTCAGCCTGGGATGTTGTCTGGTCCCATGGATGCTGTGTTCTTTTCTTTGGTAAGTGTGTTTTTTACCTGTGCAGCTGTGATTACAGGAATTTTGCATTCTTCCAGTATTGATATGGGCTGTTTAGGTGGTGAGAGGGGGGTAAAGTTAGCACTGAACCTATCTGCCAGGAGGATGGCAATATCAGTTGGGTCTGTAAATTTAGTGCCATTGTGCTGTAACTTAAAGCAGATCTCAGTGTTGCCATTGAGATTCTTGACATAGCTATAGAATGCTTTGTGGTTGTCTTTAGAACCAGTGGCGATTTTGTTTTCGTAACTATCTTTGGAGGATTTTATCAGGGATCACAGCCTGCTCCTCCACTCATGGGATTTTACTGTCTTTTGCAACAGTTTCTTCCTTCTGTTGTACAGTTTGTTTATGGTAGGGGACCACCAGATTGGCTTCCTTTTTTGTTGGAGGATAGCGTCTTAGTTCTGTTTGGGATAGCACGATCCATGCACTTGTGTAAGTGCTTATAAAGTGCAATTGTGTAGGATTCAGTAGTCGTAACTGTGTTGTCCATCTGCATGGGTGTCATGAAGTTCACCACTTCTGTCTTAAGAAGCATGACGTTGGCTTTGGCGAATTTGTTTACCGTGATTTCCTTAATGGGGGCGGGATGTGGCTATCTAGAGTAATTATCTTATGGTCAGATCGGACCAATGAGGCATTGACTTCAGGTGTGGAACACCGGTCACTCATGTTGGTAATGACTAGATCTAGGCTATTGTTGCCACTGGTGGGGGTGTGGATAAGTTGATCCAGGGCATTAGAGTTTATGAATTCCAGAAAGCATTGAGTGAAGGAGTTGGTACATTAGTAGTTTTCCCATTTAATGGTTGGGTAGTTGAAATTGCCTATTATTAGGGTGTTTGGTTGAACCCTAATATTTTCCAGTACATCAAGAAAAGAGGAGTGGGAATCCTGGGGCATGGTGGGTGATCTGGATTGCAGTTTTGCCCAGAGTTAGTTGCACTTGGATAACCTTGGCTGCATTATGCTGAGCAACTATCCTGGAGGTGTGGATATCCTTAATGAATATGGACACATCTCCACCTTTGGTGTTCCAGTCCAGATTACATGGCCGAAAAGTGTGGTATGAGTTATAGCCTGGTAGTGCAGGGGTGCTCTCTGGAGCCTTGAACCAGGTCTCAGTCACTGGACAGATATCGATGTTCTCCATTTTAAGGAGTGCCTCAAGTGAGTGCATTTTGAGATTTAGACTTCTAGCATTGAGCAGCATCACCCTCAGTTTTTTCTTGCCTGTTCCTGTTATGGTGGTGAATTTGTCATTTGAACCTTGCCTAAAAAAGGCACTATAGGGATGTCAAGAACCTTAGCCAGTATCCGGAATCCCAGGGGTGACAGGTGCAGGCCATCTCTGGCAAAGCATCGTGGTCTGTCGACCATGTCATCCCAGGCAGACAGATACTGGATCCCTTTAGAATGACACCAGAAGCTTAGCCAATTGTTGACATCAATCATTTTATCCTTGTACTGTGGTATCATTCTGGGTGATGGCAGAATGCTACTCAGGGCTAGGGTCATATTTTCCTGGGCTACAAGATCGGAGAGCTCTTCCATGTCTCTTTTCATGTAGTCCAGGGAGGTACGTCTCAGGTCGTTTACACCAACATGGACAATGACAGGGTCATATTTGTACTTGTTGTGGAGTGACCTGAGTGTGTGGGTTATGTGGCAGATCCTGGCACCCGACAGGCAGCTGACAGTAACCTTCTCCTTGTTTAGCCTGGTGAGTGGGACTTCAGTGTGCCTGACTATAGAGTCACCTATGACTAGTGTGTTGGGTACGTTGTTTTGCCTCATTGGCTGTGGTTGAGTGGCACACCGAGTCTGTGGGCTATGTGTCTTTTGGGTTGTGTTGAGGGGTGGAGGTTGCTTGCATTTCTGCTTTGGACGTCTCTGTTGCTTGAGCAGATTATTATTGAGAGCCTCTGCAAATGTTTTTGTGTTTCTATGTGTGGATTTTGGTGGTGTAGATTTAGTGAAACTATGTGATGAGTGTGGTGTGGTGCAAGTGTTTACCTTCTCCTCTTGACTGTCAAGTTCAGTCGTGGTTGGAGAGAGCTTTACCTCCAGTTTGGCTAGATAAGTGCATCTCTCACAGGTTGTAGTGTTGGATTGTCGGAGGAGAGAGTTGTCTATGTACATGAGGCAATTTCTACATTGCCCCAAGATGCCCATATTCATCAGATAGACAGGAGAGAACACTGGGAGCTGACCCTTGGACATGCATGAATAAAAATCTATTTTCCTCCAGTTAAGTGAAGAAAGTGAGTACAAGAGCTGTTTTTCTCTAAGCAAGTGAGGAAAGTAAATACCAAAACTGTTTTCCTCTAGGTAATGAGGAAGGCTGAGTGCTGTAGTAATTAGTAGGTTATTTAGTACTTACAACAAGTTCTGAACAAGTGCTGATCACGAATAAGCAAATTCAAGTGCTAAAACTAAGAATCTGTATCTGAACTAAACTAGTTACAGGAAAGGGGGGAAACAAGTGCAAATGCAGGCTTTTAAATCAGAAAGTTGAGATAGATGGAAAAACTGCCCAAACGGCCAATAACTACAATTTCTGGGCCAGAACCACTGCTTATGTGGTAGAATAGGTTACCTAGTGCTTAACACTTCCACTGATAAGCTAGAAGGCTTCCCTCCAACACAGAGAGCTTGGGGGCTCAGAAGCTTACATACAGTCCTGGATACAGCAAATCTGATTCTGGACTACTCTCATTACAGGAAAGGTTAGAAACAGGCTTAGATTTTTTTTAATACAAAAAAGTAGCTAAAACAGCAGTAAAAACAATTCAAATGCAGTGCAAGCTAGCACAATTGAGTATGTAACAATGTTAGACCAAACAGTTTAAAAAAATGCAATTAAATTAAAAATGACTAAAATCAAGTGCAGAAGGAGTCTATTAGGTAGTATGAGGTAAAAATATGGGACTGTGGGGAGTGTCCCAGATCAAATCTAGAGTGGGGGTGGACAACTGCAAAAGCCTCCAAATTTAAGCAAGACAGGGTGTGTAGGGGAAAACCAACACCTTCAGCAGAGAGCTGAAAAACTATACAGTGAAGCAAAAATAACAGTGCACAAGTCTGAAGTCAGCCAGCAATGATATAAAATTAGTCAAGCAACAATTAACAGTACACAAGTCTGAAGTGCCAGAAAAATATACTTAGCTCTGTATATCTCCAGATAGTTTGAGGAGCACTCTGTCAGGACACAGGAAGGCTCCAGCAATGATATACTCATGTACACTAACATATGTGTCATATACATATACCCTTAATGGTTCATTGTGGTACTAATAAAATGATGGTGTGTGTTCTCACATGCATACAGTACTGCCCAACACTGTTATCACTGGATTTCAAGTCACGTGTTATTTACTATGGGAAATGCAGTTATACTTGCCGTGTGCTTGCTAAGATGCATATTACAGCACTGTCATCCAGACAGGTACTGTGAAAACTAATCTCACCAGAATGGCCATAATGTGTACAGTGGTAGGCGCTGTGGATATGCCATGCATTTGTATGTCATAATATAGATTATGAGCTATGTAAAACAATGACTATCATCCCACTGCTGTACGGTATGTTTTATGAGCTTTCCTTACTTGCATAGTCAAACATAACTATTTATGCACACGCTGTGCTAATCTTGTGTATTTCATAGGTCCACATAGGTGTTATAGAAGTAACATAACTTGTGTGCATGTGTGTCATGCACTAATGTTTGATAAATATTTGTATTTGTTGAATATATATATCATGGGTTAGCTACATAGGTCTCACTTGGCCACAGTTTTGCACATTGGTGTGTATATATTTTTTATATGTCCACCATAAACACCTTGTTTATGTGAGACTGCAGCATTGTGATTTTCAGACATTAAATACTTAAAGCCATGTCAGTGTCATACTTCATAGCTGTCATGAAATGCTTATTACCACACTTATTACTATAGGAAGTTAAGTGAATAATAGCAATATGCAAAGCATGTGTTTTATATTGTAGTTCTTTTTCCATATTGTTAAATTGTAGTCTGTGTCATATTCTTGCAGTGTGTGTTTGATAAGTATGCTTAAGTAACTTTCTGAATATCAACACAGATGATAAACTTGTATTAGACTTCTTGCATTCAAAATTTCTAAGGGTAATGTTTGACGCATGACCTGGTTGCTGTATTTGTTGACGTTTAATTACACAGATGACCCACAATATACCAGCACACCTACAGATGGGTGACACAGGAGGAGGCAGTCCAGGTTGAGGAACCAAGATGCCTCAGTGCAGTCATCCCAGCTAAGCAATGACCCCATGGCACACCCAGAGGTGACAACTTTTGAGACC
Source organism: Protopterus annectens (assembly GCF_019279795.1). Taxonomy (NCBI): domain Eukaryota; kingdom Metazoa; phylum Chordata; order Ceratodontiformes; family Protopteridae; genus Protopterus; species Protopterus annectens. Next base: position 932,984,799 of record NC_056726.1, read on the forward strand.
AGATGCAAGAGGTGGTGCAGGATGTTTTCCATGAGAAGATGGGCCAGTTCTTTGGTGACATGGCTATGAAGTACTTGATTCCTCCCAGAAGATTGCAACTGAGCTCTTCTGCAAGCTTTGGCCCTGCCAAGAAGGTCCATTAGAGAAGTAGGCATAGTCTTTCTGTATCTTAAATGTGTCTTTTAGCCTGCATGTGCTAGCCACATAGCTTATCATTATAGGTGTACTGGCATATATCTGTTCGCCTTTTGCCATGTGTCAGTCATGCTCTCCTTATAATGTTATTGCTGCAGTACCACAGGATGTTTTTTTACTGTTTCCTTTACAATGTGATGGAGTGATCTACATGGCATGCTCCTGTCCTTGCCTGTGGGAGACACCTATCTTTTCTACTGAAAAGGACATGCAACAATCTTAACTACATTTTGGCACCTAGTTTGTGTGCCACCCATCAAAATTTGTATGTGGAAGCATCGATGTTCCTGTCCCATAATGTATTCCCTTATAGAGTGTAACACCATATTAGATGTGTGCAGTCATACAGCAGTGGTTTCCAGTGATATGTACTGCAGTGCAGTGTGTTAGCATTTACGTATGCCACTCTGTTGTATCTGTGCTGATGACCCTAGGGTTCTTGTTGACAGCTGAAAATGCCTATCATAAATCCATGTTTGACATATTGGAGGTGCATTGCTACCAGTGGAATAATAATGTAGGCAGGGCATGGTCTACATCTGCAGTGCCTCACTCTGTATAACCAACTCTGTGATAATGTATTCCCTTCAGATCTTTAATCTCAATATATGTTGTGCAATAGTGATGCTGTCATTGGTCCATGTTGGGGGGGGGGTCCTCCTTTTGTGATGCAGAAAATATGTAAATTGGATCACATGGACTTCAGGGAAAGATGGTACCAATATAGTATTTACCTTATGCTGTGCATGAATCACATGTTGGATATTTGTGTGCAACACCCTGCATCCCAGTGCTTTTGTGCATGGCTATGACTCTGCTGTATTTAATCAGACATTTACATTGTGTTTCACTGCATCTTGCACATTCCACAGTAAAGGCCATTTTGTCATGTTCACATTTTCTTGTAATACGTGCATGTAATCAACATATGGGTGTGTGTATGTGTGGCCCTGGATAATATGCACCAGTTACTGAAACAGTTGCCAAATGGACCAAGCAAAGAAAAAGTGCAGATCCGTTATCTCACCTGTGCTGAACCCTATGAGGAGGAGAGCTTATAATGCTGCAGAAGCTTTGATTAGAGTTGCATCTTCTGGTTTGGAGAAGCATCTAAATAACAATGTAATTTACATATTTCACCAAGAACAGCAAAGTGACCTTTATGAACTACCATTCTCAGGGAACTTTGTTATTTGACACTAACATACATTTAGAAATGCAAAAAAAGAGGGCAAAGACATGCCTGCTTTTGGCATAAAACTCCAGCTGTGTCAATGCTCTTTTCTTTGGGAAGAACCATAATGCTCAGGTAAAATTCCGGAAAAGTATCCTTTCCATAAGGAGGGTCCTCAGTGGCAAAAGGGAGGTTATGGTTGTGTGCTAGTTAGCATTGGTTTGATTCCTTCCACCTTAATTTACCTACTGTGTGACTCTGAGCAGGTGACATAACCAGGCAGAATTCCCAGGTTTCATTTGAAAAGGGACAATTTTGCACAATGGGTTTGCTTGGTTAACAAATAGTTAAATTACAAAATAAATAATTATACTAATTATATACATACATAATACATCCATATGTAGATAGATAAATGAATGAAAGATTGAATAAAATGGCTCACCCTTGAGGCTGTTCCTTACTGTTTCTCTTTGGAAGCAATTATGATCCATTTGTTCAGCCACCTTCTTGTATTGTTGACACTTGGTTAAGGGCAGTGATATCCATTGCATACAAAATTTCCCTACATACATTTTTTTATCACTAGTCATTACACTTGCCTATTAAAACAAAGAGGAAAAAGAGGGGACAGCAATCTTATACTGAAAAGACCTATGCAAGACATTCTACCAGAGCAGAAAGGATCCAGACTGTATTATAGGTTCACCCTGTGATCAAAAAATGCAAAGGAACTCAAACTGATTCTAGACTTTAGCTTCAGAAATTAGAGATTCCAATGGATTCTGAATGTTTACATTGTCTCAGACTACTAAATCCAGTGTTCTACAGTTCCAGCAATAATAGTATTTCTATATCTGCTGATATCTTTCTAGCATTTTGTTACTTTATGTTGATTCACAATAAAGCATATCTAGTTATCTGTATTTTAAAACTTTTGTCTAACTACGGCAGAACCGGTGAAAAACTGAGTCTCTGCAGTGGATTATTCCTGAAGTCCAAAATATGAATATGATAGTTCTTTAACTCTTGCTACAATTGCTACAATTCTTTTTCATGAAATTCTTCAGTTTTCATACAGTTCTGCACATACCTCAATTTGAATGAGAATAGTCTGGAATCATGGTCACATTTTCATACACCCATTCATGCATGGCTACCTTGTAAATTCCTGACTTGTCTACTGGGACCTTTTTTGATGAGAAAAAAATCAGACATTGTCTTTATCAAGAATATATACTTTAAAGCAATAATTAAGCTTGCATTTGTTATGCCTGGACATCTGATCATTGCCCAGAACTTGGACTAATAATGCACACAGAAGAGGTACATTATTTCTCTGAGATGTAAAAATCTGTACATATGGCTTCAAGGATGATCTTGTACTGGGTATCCTGGCTTTTGTTCATTTGCATTAATCAAGAAAAATCCAATTGGTGGCATAATTTGTACTTGCACTTAGAAGAACCAAATGCTACCCTGGACATTGAGAACAGCACACTTCATTCTTTGAGTTAAGCAATTTTGTGTTCCAATATCCACACAAAGTTCATCAGAGTAGTTTTCATTGTTTATCTGGACTATTTTTATGACATAAACTGAAGGTAGATCAATTCCATAGTGTTTGTTATATCTGTTGTGGTACTCAGGTTCTAAATGTTACATCATTTGGCCTTTACTATTCCCAGATGTGATTCAAGCATTTTCCTAAGCATTCATTTCTTCTAAGGTGGTTGGCAACTAATGTTTTGTAAACTTTGAACATTAAGCAGTGGACACAAATTAGTTCTTTCTTGAACGAAAACTTTAAAACTGAATTTATTTTCTGAGGATGTTTTCTCTAACCAGCCTTTCATTGTAATATCTTTAAGTAACCTCACTTCTAAGTCAGTAATAGTACACCTCTGAAATTCTTTTAACTTCAAAATTTCTTTGGCTCATTTACCAACCTTACCACCTACTAGACATTAAGCCTAAAAGAAGCTTGATTGCGATACCAATATGCATAGTTTTTATTTAAAAGAAGTTAATGATTGACTCCACTTTTTTACTTTATCTTCTGTTCTGTTATTGATAGCTGTAGAATTAACACACACCAAATCTGTAGCTCGTCTAGAGGCTTATTTTACTCAACCAATCTACATGTATTTCCTTGCTTGGTATATATTTTACTTTCAGAATGGATATCTGCACAGTGAGCAACAACTTCTATACATTTAGAGGTGCATTGTGTTCAAAGACATTTTAAATATGCTTTGCAAGGGTTTATGATTTGTTCGCACCTGCTTTTCTTTACTATTGACATGGTTAGAATTGCCTCAACTGGCAAATAAACAACTTCTTACCAGCTATAAAATTATCCAGCATCCAACTGTCTATCCAGCACTAAAAACATTCTACACATCTATGTTCCCAGTCAGTCATTGCAATCCAGTGACCAAAAACTCCTGTCAGTCTACAAATCTATCATATCTACTGAGCAGTGTCTGTACTTGTACAAGGTTACTAAGGCTTAGAACTCCATATCTGCATCCAAGCCAATACCCTCCCCCCATCTTTTAAAAGCCACACTGAAAGACTTCCTAGCTAAAATCTGTCTCTTTCCTTGCTCAAAATCAGGATAAATGATATTCCTAAAGTGAATAAATATCTTTTCATTTCTTATACATCTTTATTTTCCCTTATTTACTTACTTCCAACTTCTATCAACTTATTTTCCCCAACTTTCTCTCTAAGTATACCATAAGCCTGTTTCCCTCTCACTTCATATTGCAATTCCTGTTTGCATTAGACTAACATGCCTTTAATTTCTCTACAAACTGTCTAAAATTTCTTTAAATATTAAATGATTGTCGGTTGTATTGATTCTTAACCAAATGTTTTTATATTATTCCTAATTTGTCATAATTATTTAAACTGCAGATGTTTTTGTTTTATGTTTGAAAATTGTAAAATTATTGTTCTTAAAATGCTTTGTAATAACTTGGGACTTTTCTCACTGAGCCTCAGCTGGAAATGGGTTCCTATCCAGTCAGACTTTCCTGGTAATAAAATGTCAATAAATAAACAATTATGGGGGGGGGGGGTCATGGCCAGCATGAGACAAGGATAGTAGCACTTCTTCACTGCTCCACTACACAAGATATATTTCTGACAGGAAATTTGTTGTTTGAATAATCCTAAACAGTTCAAACTAATGAATTTTGATAGCTCTTGTGTTAGAAGGATTATTTCAAGAAAAAAATGAAAATCTTATAGCTTTCCTGTCAAAAACTATGTAAAAGTATTTTTTTCACTGTATCTGACAGTAACATAAGCTACGGCAGCACTTCAGGATTCTTCATGTAAGAAACAGCTTCAGTCGCATTTGTCTCATATTCAAGAATTATCATTAAAAATGGACAGATTAGACAATAAAACTGATGATTTTAAGAAAGGTTTTTCCAAACAAATAGAACAAATTAATGAGGCTCTTCAGGAACAGAAAAATCAGATTTGTGGCATCAAAGACTCCCTTAATATTATGGATGGCAAGTTAAATGAAGGAGAAAACAACACTAGATTTTTATTGAAGCAAAATAAAATCTTGTCAGCTAAAGTAGATGACCTTGACAATAGATCTCGAAGGAATAATATTCATATGTTTGGACTTCCTGAAGGTACTGATGGTAACAATATCCTCAGGACTTAATAAGATCCATGTAGGCACCATGTAGAGCCTACATGGAATGTATCTATGTACATGGTCACGGTTCCTCCTCGGCAGTACACCATGCATATTAATGATGGCGTGTTGCCTAGAGAGAGCATAGGAACAGGGATATTGAATCCATGTAGGGAGAAGTGTAGAGGTTACCTGTGGTTGTGGATGTCTGGTCAGATGTTATGTCCAGGGTGAGGCATGCTGTAATGCTCCCCACTGCTGTTGAAATGCTGTGAATTATTTTAAATGTGCAATATGTAATATTTTAGTTTTATGAATTTATTTATTTTCCTCTGTATGTTTGTGTGGTGCAATGCAGAGCATAGCAATGTGAAGCTGTGCTCAGTTATGGACAGTTGACACCTGCTACACATCTAAAAATAGAAACTAGATGTGATTAATTATCATAATTAGATTTTTTTTAACTGCTGTTTGTGTGGTGTGGCCTGAAGTGCCTCAGAGCCAAGCCGAGCTTATACACACATAGCCGACAGTTGCCAGACATTTAAAAATAGAAACTGGATGTAATTAATTATTTATTTCTGGGTCTATTTAAGCATGTCTGCATGGCATGGTGCTCAGCAATGCTAACAGGTAGCCCAGTAGTATATGTGAAGGTACACTAGCTTTCAGCTTAATGGGTAGAGTTACAACCTAATGCTTAATAGGTCCTGGGTTCAAGTCCATAGCGATCATAAAATGTCTGTAATATAATTTAGTATATATGTTTAATTTTAAAAACAAATTTGTGAAACTCGTAAAGGTGGCGGTGTAGCCATACTCTACAAAAATACATTACAAATCTCCCTTGCCTCTCCACAACCCCTCCTAACAAACAATGCCGAAATTCTACTTGTAAAACTTCAACCAAACAAACATAAAAGCATAAATATAGCATGTATTTACATCCCCCCAGGCAACAATAATAACAAAACCTTAGAGGACTTTCTCCACTGGTTAACTCAAACTCACCCCCAGGAATCCATAGTGTTAGGTGACTTCAACATCGATTGGAATTCCTTCTCATATAGCTCCCCATCTAGCAGCATAAATCTACATGGCTTTTCTCAGCTCATATCCACTCCTACCAGACTAGGTAAATCCCAAAACAAAGACAGCATCCTGGACTGGATCCTTACTAATAAAGATCCTGACCAGTACTCAGCAGGTACTTACCCAGAGGACATGAGTGATCACTTACTCACCTATGTTATCAAATTCAGGAAAATCACCCCCCTTCTTACAACCATAAAAAAAAATCAGGAACAATAATAAATTCAACGCCTCCATTTTTCAAACTGAACTTAAAGCCCACAACTGGACAATACTCAAGTCTCTTCCTCTTGAAGAGGCAGTTATCTACTTCAACACCACCTTCCTCAAGATTCTAGATTCCCATGCTCCAATACAGTCCATTAGAACTAAAACCAAAACAAACAATGGCTCTCTAAGGAAACAAAATCCAAAATCCTATCTAGAAACAAGATGTGGGTCACAAGACCCACACTCCCACCAAACCTTCCGGCAACTTAGAAATGAAACTAAAAGAATGATCTTAAATGATAAAAAAAAACTTCTTCCTCCACCTCCAACATAAACACCTTAATAATCCACAAAAATTCTGGGCAGGCTTAAACAAGCTCCTGCACCCAGGCCAGGCAACCACCCCCACTCCAACAACTTGCAAACAACAGTGCCCTGTAAATATTGCTAACACATTCAATAGTTTCTTCACAGAAACTATACAATCCCTGGCCACACAATTCAAACAAACAACCAGCCCACTCCACTACCCATGCCAACAGAATACTACAACTACATCAGATCATCTATTTACCTTTGATCCAGTACCCATATCCTCTATAACATCTCTTCTTAAAAAACTAAAACCCACTAAGCTAGCAGCTGACCTTCTCCCAGCTGAGTTTCTGCAAAAAGCAGCTGAGGCCATTTCCTATCCCGTCACCATAATCATAAATCGTACCTTGTCAGAAGCCTTCATCCCCTCCATATGGAAAATGTCCCACATTATTCCTCTCCATAAAGGTGGTAGCTCACTAGAGCTAACCAACACAGACCTATAGCTATACTCTCACCCCTGGCCAAAATTATGGAAAAGTGTGTCCACAAACAACTGATGGAACACCTCACCAAAAATAAAATTCTAGCCAACTCCCAACATGGCTTCAGGCCAAATCACAGTACCACATCAGCCCTACTATCCTTTTCTAATACCATCAATAACTTCAGAAACAATAATAAACTATCATCTGCTCTTTTCTTAGACCTCTCCAAGGCCTTTGATATGGTGAACCACATTCAACTCCACCATACATTAAAAAAACTATCACTCAGCAATTCCACGTTGAAATGGTTCCAATCCTGCCTGTCCAATAGGCAACAGGCTGTTCTATGGCAGGACAAATTATCCACATGCCTACCTGTTACACTTGGAGTTCCCCAAGGATCTATTCTTGGCCCTCTTCTCTTCACCATCTTTGTTAATGACCTGCCCACAATCACCCCCCATGCCACATGCATTCAATATGCAGATGATTCGACTATCATCAGCACTGCCTCCAACCTGGCAGACCTCACTGCTTCAACCCAAGACACCTTCAACCTAATAGAAAAATGGTTCTCAAGTCATCAACTAGTTCTCAACCCCAACAAAACAAAACTACTTACTTTCTCACCCACTAACAAGACTCTTCCCTCCACCTTCTCTATTACATCTTCTAATGGAATCACTATATCACCAGAAGCTCACACAAAGTATTCAACTCACTTTACGCTCTCTAAAGTATTCAATGGTATTTATTACTGCTTGGTTGTAACTTGATTAAAGTGTAGCTATCATTCAAGTCTTTTGGATTAAGCACTTGGGCTTCAGACCAGTTGTTTTACATTAGGAAGGTTTGTGGCAAGCACTGTGGTGGCAGGACAGGTAGCTTTCATCCTTCTAAGTTGGGAACTGCTGATTGAGAGCCCAGTGTCCAAGTGTATTAGTTCTGGTTTAGGCACTTGGGCTTCAGGCCAGTTATTTTACATTAAGAAGGTTCGTGGTCTGCACTCTTGTGGGAGAAGAGGCTGGACTCTGCCCTTCTGAGCTGGGAATTTCTGGTTAAAGGTTTATAGTGCCTGAATATTTGAACTGTATCTTACTGAAATTGGTTCACCTTGTTTGCTCTAGCATAGACTAGATCCAGGCCTGCTGAATCTAGCTTTGTTTATATGCTTGTTGTTTGTTTGCTTGTTATTTCCCTGGAAGCTAATTCCACCTAATACGCAACTTCTCAGCTTCTGTGGATCACTAGTGATATCTGCATTGCTTACTGTACTTATTTCCTTGTTTCACTTGAAAGAAAGTTACTGTTTGTCGTTTTTGCATTTAGTTACTTGTAACACATTGCACTCAAGTTACCTGGCACTTTCTCACTAAAGCAATTATATAAGTCAGCACTAAAAATTAAAAGCACTACACCCTCACTCCCCACTGGCCCTTGTTTTCAATTAAGGATTTCCCAATATTATTCTAGCATGTCCAAAGGTCAGTTGTCAATCTCCTCTCCGGTCCATCTGGTGAATCTGGGAATCTTGAGGCAATGTTATAACTGCCTCATGTACACAGACAACCCTCTCCTCCTCCCACATAACACAAATATTTGCGAGAGATGCAGCTATTTAGCCAAACTGGAGGCTGAGCTCTCTCAACTCAGGACTGGCAAGACCAGACAGGAGGAGAAAGCAACTACACACACCACAAAACCAGCCTCACATAATGCTACCACTCCACTGAATCAAACACATAAACACACAAAGACATACTCGAGGCTCTGAGTAAAATTTACCTAAACAGCAGAGGCCTCCAAAGCAGACACCCAAACAACTGCTACCTCAAGACACCCCACAAGCAACACATAAACCACAAAAGCAGTGTGCAAAGCAGTCACAGCCCTTAAGGCCAAATACAACACCAAACATACTTGTCATAGGTGACTCCATAGTCAGATACACTGACGTCCCACTCACCAGGCTGAACAAGGAGAGGGTCACAGTAAGCTGCCTATCGGGCGCTAGAATCCACCACATAACACAAGCACTCGGGTCACTCCACGGCAAGTACAAATATGACACAGTCATTGTCCATGCTGGTGTGAACGACCTGAGAGATACCTCCCTGGACTACATGAAAAGAGACATAGAGGAGCTCTCTGATTATGTAGCCCAGGCAGGTATGACCCTAACTCTGAGCAGTATCCTTCCTTCACCAAGAATGATGCCACAATATAGAGACAAGATGATCAGCTTTAACAATTGGCTTAATGTCTGGTGTCATTCAAAGGGGATCCAGTCTCTGTCTGCCTGGGATGACATGCTTGACAAGCCACGCTGCTTCAAGGGACGGCTTGCACCTGTCACCCTGGGATTCCGGATATTGGCTAAGGCTCTTGCCACCCCCATAGTGCCTTTTTTAGGCAAGGCTCAAATTCTAAACCTACCACCCTAGAAAACAAAAATGGGAAGAAACTGAGGGTAATGCTGCTCAATGCCAGAAGTCTAAATCTCAAAATGCACGCACTCGAGGCCTTTCTCAGTATGGAGAACATCGATGTCTGTGCTGTAACTGAAACCTGGTTCAAGGCTCCTGAGAGCACCCCGGCACTATTAGGTTTTACCTCATATCATGCGTTCCGGCCCCAAAACCCGGACCACACCACAAAAAGAGGGGTGTATCCATATTCATAAAGGATACCCACACCTCCAGGTTGGTGGCAACGCACGAAGCTTCGGAAACCATCCAGGTGCAACTAACCATAGGCAAAACTGCTCTACAAATTGTAGTATGCTACAGGCCACCCTCTCAAACTCAGGAACCCCACACAGCCTTCCTGAAGACACTGGAGGGTATAAATGTATCTCCAAACACCATCATATTGGGTGACTTCAACTACCCGAATATAGACTGGGAACATTACTCAAGCCCTAACTTTCTAGCCCAACGGTTCCTGGAGTTCATAAATTCAAATGCCATGGAACAGCTAGTCACTGTTCCCACGAGAGGAGAAAATATACTAGATCTCATTGTCACAAACATGGGGACAAAATGCTCCACACCGGAAGTATATCCCTCATTGGTGAGATCTGATCATAAACTAATCTCACTGGAAATCCACATCCGCCCCCACCCCAAACAAAAAGACCATAGTGAAGAACTTCTCTAAAGCAAACTTCACACTACTCAAGACTGGTGTAGTATCCTTCAAGGCCCCTGAGCCAGAGGAAACCACAACCCAAGCTGCGGAAGCCCTTACAAATGCCTTCTATGAACACCTCCAGGACTGCATGGATCAGGCAATCCCAAATAAAACCAAGACTCTTTCCACAAAGGGCAAACGTCCAGTCTGGTGGACCCCAGCCATTAACAAACTTTACAATAAGAGGAGAAAGCTATTACATGATAGAACAAAATCCATAAAAGGGAAGTCACCCCTGATCATTATTAGTAAAAAAATACGAGCACTCATAAAATCAACTAAGGCCAATTTTGAGAGAAAAATTGCCATGGATTCAAAGGACAATCATAAGGCCTTTTCAGCTATGTTAGGAACCTGGGTGGAAACTCCCAGATATGCTCAGAATTAGTCCAAAATGATACAAAAATCACTGAACCCACAGACATTGCCAACATACTGGCAGACAGGTTCAGTGCAAACTTCACCCCCCTCCCCCTAAAGGAGAGACAACTATCCCAGCCGAGTGTAGCCTCCCGGACATCTCAAATGCGCAGGTGAAAGCTGCTCTCTCTAAAGCTAAAAACACAGCATCAATGGGACCGGATGGTGTCCCCGGCTGTGTGCTACACGAGCTAAATGAGGAATTAACCCGCACATAAGGCAGCTGTTTAATCTCAGCCTTACCACAGGATACGTGCCCAAGGAGTGGCGACGGCAACTGTGGTCCCACTCCACAAAGGCGCCTCACGGACCCTGGTCATTACCGCCCCATAAGCTTAACAAGTCTAGTCTGCAAAGCTATGGAGAGGATCATAATGGAGCTCATAAACAAAGATATAGGGGACTTGCAGACATTGGACCCGACCCAGTTTGGCTTTGTCAAGGGAAGATCATGCCTTTTGAACTTGGTCGACTTCTTCAAAACAGTCACCAAGGCCATTGATGAGGGAAAGGCAGTCCATACAGCCTACCTTGACCTTGCAAAGGCTTTCGACACAATACCCCACTCAGGTATTGTAGAAAAACTTACCAGCTTAAATATAAACCCATATGTCACAAGATGGGTTGCAAACAGGCTTAAGGACAGAACCCACAGGGTTAGAGTTGCTGGCGCTGTGTCAGACTCCAAGCCGGTCACAAGTGGTGTCCCACAGGGCTCGGTCCTTGGCCCCCTATTGTTTGGCATCTACTTCTCAGAAGTACAGGCCAGCATGGGAGGACTTTGGCTGACAAAGTTTGCAGACGACTGCAAACTGGGCGCCATAGTGGAAAGTGCATTGGACACGGATATCCTTCAGAAGGGACTCACGGAAACAGATAGCTGGTGCCAGAGCCATGGCTTGAAGTTAAACGCCAAAAAATGTATAGTCATACCCTTCGGGAAAAACAAGGTAACCCCAAGCTACCATATAGGTGGCAGTCCACTAAGCACAGAAGAGGTTATCAGAGACCTGGGGACCCAGGTTGACAGTGGCCTTTCTTTTGACACTCACATTGCTAAAGTGGTTAGAAATACCTTCTACATTGCCCACCTGATCATGAAGGGATTCACATCCAGATCTAGTGAGGTCATTGTTCCCCTGTACTCTTCACTTATCAGACCAATGATCGAGTACAATGCCCCATTCGGGATGTATCTCACCCGACATCTGCAGCAATTGGAGAGACCCCAAAAGTTCCTCACCAAAAGGATAAAGGGACTCCAAAATCTGTCATATGCTGCCAGATTGAAGAAACTCCAGCTCTATTCAGTCGCATACCGTCTGCTCAGAGGTGACATGTGCCTGACATACAAGGCCATATCCAACCCGGAATTAATGGACATGCTCCACCTCAAAAAATCCAAGTCCACCAAAACCACTAGAGCAAGCGACTTAAACCTTAGCACGGATATAAATAGGTCGTGCTGGAGGGATAGATTTATCACTCAGAGACTCCCTATGCTGTGGAATAAAATCCCGGTCCATGTGAGGCAGAGCACCTCACTGACTCTGTTCAAGAGAAATCTAGACCTGTGGATGGGAGATCGTAGGTTTACCCCGGGAATCATCTCTGTGTCACTGCTGGACAGAGGCACAACAAACTAATGGGCACAGTATTTTTTCATATAAGGGGTGGCGTAAGCCACAAAAATTTGGGCTAGGCTTATAAATGCCTTAGGGCAGATAGCCTAGTATAAACCTATGAATCTATGAACCTATAAAGCTATTAGGTGTTACCATTGATAACTCCCTTAAATTTGACACCCATTTCAATCTAACCATCAAAACCGTCAATAAAAAGCTTGGCTCTCTCTATAAAGTAAAACACTTTCTCACTCCTCACGCTAAAATTACAATTGCCAGCACACACCTACTATCAACTCTTTTCTATGCCTCCCTCCTTTTTACAAACCTAAACAAGACAACCCTTAACAAACTTGCTTCTTGTTACAATCACATAGCTAGATTTGCCACAAATTCCACCTTTAGAACGCACCACTGCACTAACTTGAAGCAACTAGGGTGGTTAGAGTTTTCCAGCCAACTCCATTTCAACCAACTCAAAACGGCTCACCAGATACTGTATCACCCAGAGAAAACACCAGCTCTGAAAAACATCATTCACCCCTATATTAACCTGCAATCTTTACGCTCCTCCAATAAGATCTTAGCTCAAACTACCAAAGCCAATAATTCTGCTGAGGACTCTCTATTCTCAAACTTTGTAGGTAAATGTGGAACTCCCTACCGACCATGCTCACCTCAGAACCTTCACTCCTACAATTCAAAAAAAAGCTTAAACCCCATCTCAATACTCTCTGGCAATGTCCCTGTTCCAAACCTGATTAACCACTATCATTTACCCTTCTCTTACCTCACTATCCTTAACCGCTTTTTAACAAGGTGCCTCGCCTTTGTAACTGACCTATGTTTTTTTTTTATATGCTGCTATTTTTTTCCCAAGATGTGATGTATCTTTATATTGTATTTAGAACTCAACTATCTTCCTTTTTTGCATTAACAATGTTCATATGTCTGTTATGTACCTGAAGCTTTTCTCCCCGGGCCTCCGCTGAAAATGGACATGTATCCAGTTGGACTCTCCCGATTAACAAATGTAAAATAAAATAAATAAAAATAAAATAAATAAATAAATAAATATGGCACTGCTGCACTGTGCTGAGCACTGCTTAAACATGCTAACAGCTACTACTGTTTGCACGGTGCTAAGCTTCACCAAAACCTCAGTTGTGCAAGTTTTCATGCTGCTTAGCTGGTTTGCATGCTGCTAAGTGACACGGCACTTCTTTGAATGTTACTCAATTATGTGTAAGGGCAAGAAAACAGCCTATATTAGGTTCAATTGGCAAGAATTCTGCACCATTCTTTGGAGTCTGATTATCTGCGGATATGCCAGGTGGTGATGGAGAGGGTCTGTGCTTTTAGGCACAGAGATGGGGTGTTCAGGAGTCCAGGGTCTTTGTTGGGCTCCTGGTAAAGAATTATGAACCCAGGCCAAAGAGGAGAAAGAGGGGAACCTTGGACATCTGGGTCCAAGAGTCAAAAGCTGGGAATGCCCCACAAATATGTAAGTAAGTTTTCCACTGTTTTATCAGACTATAAGCTGAATGTCTGCAAAACTGGTATGCAAAAAGGTGGGCTTCTCCCCCAACAGCTGCAGCTGAGAGGGCTTGCAATGTTGAGTCCCATGCTGGGTGCCTGGCCAGGTTGTGCTGTGAGTGTGGTAAGCACAGATTTATTATGTTAACTGTAATGCAATAAGGAAGAAATAGTAAAGCATTTAGTGCAATAAAGTATACACAATAAAAACTGCAGTGCAATAAATGGGCAATTAGAGCTATAGTGCAATAAATGAACAATAACAACTGTATTGCAATAAACAATAAACAATGCCAATAACAGTAAGCAAAATGGTGTCCAGCAGGATTGTGTTGTTATGACCATTGCAGTAGAGTTGTATGCATTGCTTGTCTATGGTAAGGTTGCTGCAGTCAAGTGTAATACTGTAATAGCTGTAGAATGAAAAAACAATGGCCTGCAAACTGTATTTCTCAACTCAGTGTATGGTCCAAGGCTGTCACCAGGCCAATATCAGTCACATAATGCTCTCTGTTCCTCCTACTCCAGGTAAAAAGGTATATGGGTGAGGTAGCACACTCTATGGGCAGATATTTTGTGTGGACTTCACAGACATTTATCAGCAATACCAATAAAGTGTTAAGCAGCATTGCTGAATCCTAAAGAAATCTGTCTTAATATATGCAGTACTGCTGTATTCTATACATGTGTGTTCTCTTGTCTCTGTAGTCAAGTACAACACTGTAATAGTTCTAGAATGCAAAATGAATGTCCTGTAACATGTATTGCTGAACACATAGTATTGTCCAAGGTCATCTCCAGGCCAATATCTGTCACATGATGCTCTCCTTTTCTCCCACTCTAGCAACAAAAGGTATATGGTTGACGTAGCCCATGTTATGAGCAGATATTGGGTTTAGATTTCTCTGGCACTTATCAGCAATACCAATAAAGTGTTAAGCAGCAGTGTTGATTTCTAAATAAATCTGTCTAAATATTTCCAGTACAGCTGTATTCCCTGCATGTCTGTATTAAGTTGCTGCTGTCAGTTGTTACATTATTTGCAGATGTCCCATGCAGTCACAGCTATTGGTTTCTATTCTGAATGTTTCCTATTCATTTTAGCCTACTCCACTGTGGAGACATTCACCCTAACCCTGGCCCTTCTCCTCTCACTCATAATGCCCCAAACTCCAACAAAATCCCTCAATTTCACCTCCATCAACATTCAAAGTATAAGAAACAAAACCTGCCTTCTACATGCATGGTTGAGTCAATATAAACCAGACTTTACAGCCATAACTGAGACATGGCTAAAACCATATATAAAATATTGTGAATTTCTCCCCTCACACTATTCCTGCCTTATAGCAGATAGACTCAACAAAAAAGGCGGTGGTATTGCTTTATTATATCCAAGCACCTTCACAGTGATTCCATATTCAAAGCCCACTCCCTCTTTCTCCACCGCAGAGTTACTTATCACCTACCTCAAACTAAATGATTATAAAAGCCTCTGTATCATAGTCATATACATTCCCCCAGGCAAAATATTCCCATTCTTGAAGACATTTTTTCCTGGACAAACAACAACATAAAAAATAAAGCAATCATCCTAGGTGACATTAATATTAATGGGTTAGACATCCACAATAACAACCCCTCCTCATACATCAACCTTCACATCTATACTCAGCTTATTTCAGATATTACTAGACCTGACAATAGGAATAGAGAAAAGGTTTGATCCTGGATTGGATCATTGACCTCCGGTACACTTGCAGATAGTATAAGTGACCAATCACCAGCATTCATGATACCTAAGCCTACCACTTTACAAAACATACACCAATATAGATATACCCAAGATCTGTCCCAATTCTCCCCAAATGCTTCCAATGACATTTTGCACAGTACTAACTGGAATCCACTAAAATATCTCCCTCTTAATGAAGTTGTGGAATTCTTCAACTCTACATTTCTTAGTATCCTAAATAGTCTTGCCCCTCTCCAACAAAAAGAGTCAAGACGAAACATGCTAACTGGCTTGCCAAGTCCACAAAGCAAATTATGTCCTCTAGAGATAAACCCTGGAAAGCCTGGCTAAAAAACAAATCTCCTCCCAACCTCATGCAATATAAAGAACTTTGCAGTCAGGCCAAATGATTAGCACTTAAAAACAAAAGAAAAAAAAAATACCTCCATACTCTCCAAAACCAACATAACCACAACCCCAAGAAATTGTGGGGAGCCATTAACTCCTTTCTCCATCCTGGGAATCCCCATAATCCCTGCCCAGACCCATAAGAAACACTCTGTGAGTTAGCCTCCCTCAACTCTTACTTCATTGACACTATTGATAAACTTACTACCACCTTCCCTCCCATCCACACAAACCAACCAAACCCTACAATAGTACATACCCCAAGTACTACACTACCCACTTTCTCACTCTTTCCCATACCTACGTCAACCATACAAAAACTCCTTCATAAACTAAAACCATGCACCAATGCCACAGACAACTTACCTGCAGAATTCTTACAACTATCAAACTCCTCCATAGCTTACCCCATCAGCATTCTCCTCAATAGGTCCATCCAAGAATCATATATACCTGATATCAGGAAAAAGGCATACATTCTCCCACTTCACAAAGGTGGCATTAACTCTGACATCTCTAACTTTCAGCCTATCGCCATTCTATCCCCATCTCAAAAATACTTCAGAAGTACATTGACACTCAGCTCTTTTGTCACATGGTTAAACACCACTTACTTTCCCCCACTCAACATGGTTTTAGGTCAGGACATAGCACTAACACTGCCCTCATTTCCTTCCTGAACACAGTAAATAGAGCTAGGGATGATGGATCCATAGACTCTGCACTCTTTCTCGATCTATCAAAAGCATTTGACACAGTTTCCCACACCCTTCTGCTTACTAAACACTCTAACTTTGGCACCTCTCCCTCCACCCTTCATTGGTTTTCTAACTATCTCAGAAATAGGCAACAATCTAAAGTTTGGCAACACTGCTCCTCACCTTTCATCAACACCAATACAGGGGTAACCCAGGGTTCCATACTTGGGTCCCCTTTTATTTAGTATATTCATCAATGACTTCCACACATCTCTTACTCACAGTACTGTAATCCAGTATGTAGATGATTCTACTATTATCTGCTCTTCTAAATCTGCCTCTGTTTTACAGCAACTTACCCAAAATGCATTCACTTCAACTGAATCCTGGATGTCACAGAACCATCTTGCCCTTAACCCCAATAAAACTAAACTCTTAATATTTACCCCAAGAAAATCCAGCCCAGCTGACAAGTCTGAATTGTTTGTTCATTCCCAAAATAACACTGTTATTGAAGTTATTCCCAGTAACAAATTACTCGGTGTAATCATTGACAACAACTTAACCTTTGACCTTCATCCATAACAATATTAAAAAAAACATCAAAAATTAGGAGCCCTTTATTGGCACAACTACTTTCTTAGCTTCTCTGCAGAAAAGGCTCTTGCCTCATCATTCCTGCTTCCAACACTCTTATATGGTGCCCCCATCCTAACCAATATTCAGTCCACTCTGAAAACCAAACTCAATTCATGCTAAAATAAAGTTGCCAAATTTGCTACAAATGCTATATTCTCCACCCACCACTATTCTGCACTACATCAACTAAACTGGCATGAATTCCCCCATCACCTCATATACCAACTAGCTACTCCCCGTAAACTTATTTATTACCCAGCAGCCTGCCCATTCCTCTCCACCATTCTGACCATTTACCATCCTAATCAACACCTAAGGTCAGAAAACAAAATGCTATTAAATACTGATGAACCTAAGCTGTCAGCTGGTCAAATGCTCTATTCTTTTACTGTCTCCAGGCTATGGAATAATCTTCCTCCTTCACTCAGAACTATCAGTAATCTCACTGTTTCTAAAAAATCCCTTAACCTTCATCTTTCCTCACATTGGATATGCACCTGCACCCCAACAACACCTAAAACCTGATCCCCTCCCAAGATCCTACTCACTCTATAACTAGTCTGTCTTCCCCTTCTCTCAATCATATCAACTTATCTGCTGTCACTTTAGCCTGTTTTATCCCTACATTAAGCCACCTGCCTCATTCTTATACACTTTAAGCTAATTTCCTCTCTGCTAATATTATTACCTATATTTAAAACTTCCATTCCTATACCTATACCATGATTATAAACAATTATTCACCATTATAATCAATTTATGCAATGCTATCTCGAAAATTTTCTGTGTTTTATTATGTGCTACCTCTACCCTATGTACTCTTTATTGTTTATGTATAATTTTTTTTGGTATGAAATTATATGTGGAGCTTTTCTCCCTGGGCCTCCACTGAAAATGGGCTCATCTCAGGCCCGGTGGACTTTCCAGGTAAACAAATGTAATAAATAAATATTCCCATGCCTTCCAGCTAAGGCATGACGGATGTCTAGTTTATGTACTGTACACAGACATGCCTCTCAAGTGTGACAATTTCTTGTACTGTAATTAGAACTGCCTAATCCGTCTGTCACAGGATTACCAGAAAACTGATTACTTGGAATGCAATGTAATACCAAATCCACTTACAGAACACCTTGGTAGTTATATAAGTCCACATTATATTGAACTGTTCTGTGTAGTTGTTTACCTGAATTTCTTATTACTTGGCCCATACTGACCCATGCTAACAACTTGCACATGCTTCATCAGCTATAGGGAAATTGTAGTCAAACTGACATTACACACCTGCAGAGTATTTACAGGCTCATAGGTAGGTACTAGGCTATCAGCCCTAGGACGTATACAAGCCTAGCCAAAAAGGTACCCTGGCTTTCGCCACCCAAGAAAATTATTTTTCTGTGCCCCTGTCGAGCAGAGCCAAAGAGGTGATCCCCAGGGAGAATTTCCTATTTCCCATCCAATCATCAAGATTTTTCAAGAAGAGTGCTAATGAGGAGCTTTGTTTGATATAGATAGGTAGTTTGTTCCAGAGTATGGGAAGTCTCTGGGACAGGAATCTATCCCTCCAGCATGTTCTGTTTGTTGTGGTGATAGGATTTAGGTCCCTAGAGCGTGTAGCTCAGAGGGATTGGGATTTCTTTAAGGGGAGCATGTCCAACAGCTCTGGGTTTGACATAGCTTTGTATGTTAGGCAGAGATTGCCTCTGAGTAGGGGATATGCAACAGAGTAAAGCTGGAGTTTTTTGAGACGGTCTGCATAGGGCATCTGTTTGAGGCTAGTAATCCTCTTTGTGAGGTATTTCTGCGGCCTTTCCAGGTGTTGTAGATGTCTTGTGAGGTACATACCAAAAGGGGCATAGTACTCTATAATGGGTCTGATGAGTGACGAGTAGAGGGGAACAATGACCTCTTTTTTCCTGGATGAGAAACCTTTTGTGATGAGATGTGCCACGTAGAAGGATTTCCTGACTACTCTGGTGATGTGATTATCAAAGGAGAGACTACTGTCCACCTGTGTCCCAAGTCTCTTATCACACTTTTGGTGTTAAGTAGACTACCACCTATGTAGTAGCTCATGGGTACAGAGTTTTTACCAAAGGGGATGACAGTGCACTTTTTGGCATTGAGCTTGAGGCCATGGTTTTGACACCAGGCATCTGTCCCAGTGAAGCCCTTTTGTAGGATGTCCACATCGTTAGGAGTTTTGATTATGGCTCCTAGTTTGGAGTCATCTGTGAACTTTATTAGCCAAAGACCTTCTGCATTAGTCTGTACTTCAGAAAAGTAGATTCCAAACAGGAGAGGACCCAAGACTGAACCCTGTGGTACTCCACTTGTCAGTGGTCTGAAGTCGGATTTGGTGTCTGCTACTTTCACAGTGTGGGTTCTGTCAGTGAACCAGTTGGCAACCCATAGGCTTATAGGCTCATAGGTTAGTACTAAGCTAACTGCCCTTGTGAGCCATTTTAAGCCTAGCCAATTATCCCTTGTGAAACACCTTAACCATTAGGCCACCCTCCCATCCCCTAAACATACACATCTTGTGACATCTGGATTTATACCTAGTTTAGTGAGTTTATCTATAATTCCAGAGGGGAGGATGGTGTCAAATGCCTTGGCGAGATCCAGATAGGCTATGTGAGCCACTTTACCCTCATCTACAGCTTTGGTGACTGCTTCAAAGAAGTCAAGCAGGTTTAGGAGACATGATCTGCCTTTTACAAACTTGAACTGGGTGGGGTCCAGAGTTTGGAGATTCCTAATGTCTTTGTTTATAATTTCCATGATGATTTGTTCCATGGCCTTGCAGACTAGGCTCATTAGGCTAGTGGGGTGGTAGTTCCTGGGCTCTGTGGTAGCTCCCCCTTTGTGGAGTGGGATAACCATCACTGTGTGCCATTCAGTGGGCACAAAGCCAGAGGTGAGGCTATGACTGAACATGGTGCTTAGGTAGGGTGCCAGTTCATTCTGTAGTTTATGTAGAACACAGCCTGGGATGTTGTCAGGTCCCATGGATGCTGTGTTCTTGGCTTTGGAGAGTGTGGTTTTTACCATTGCAGCCATGATTACAGGAACTTTGCATTCTTCTGGGATAGAGATTGGCCGTTTAGGGGGTGAGGGGGGAATAAAGTTAACACTGAATCTATCTGCCAGGATGTTGGCAATATCATTTGGGTCTGTATATTTAGTGCCATTGTGCTGTAACTCAGAGCAGATCTAGTGTTGCCATTGAGATTCTTGTCATAGCTATAGAATGCTTTGTGGTTGTCTTTAGAATCAGTGGCAATTTTGTTTTAATAACTAGCTTTGGAGGATTTCATGAGGGATCTTAGCTTCTTACTGAGGCTGACCAGGGAGTTCTTCCAGTCATGGGATTTTACTCTTTTTTGCAACAGTTTCTTTCTTCTGTTGTAGTTTGTTTATGGCAGGGGACCACTAGATTGGCTTCCTTTTTTTGGAGGATAGCATCTTGGTTCTATTAGGGATAGCATGATCCATGCACTTGTGAAAGTGCTTATAAAGTGCATTTGTGTAGGATTCAGCAGTCATACCTCTATTGTCCGTCTGCATGGGTGTCGTGAAGTTTGCCACTTCTGTCTTAAGAAGCATTAAGTTGGTTTATAGATATTTTGTACGGTGGTTTCCCTAATGGGGGATGGGGCGGGATGTGTATGTCTAGGCTGATTAGCTTGTGGTCAGATATGACCAATGAGGAATTGATCTGTGGTGTAGAACACCAGTTGCCCATCTTGGTAATGATCAGGCCTAGCATATTGCTGCCCTTGGTGGGGGCCAAGCTAAGGAAAAACTGCTGTTGTACTTTACTAAAAAGCTCTTATACTTTACTAAACAGCACCTAATCAGGCATGTCCAAGTGTCAGATTTTGGTGATTTCTCCTGTCCACCTGGTGAATCTGGGCATACTGGGGCAATGTAGCAGTTGCCTCATGTACACAGACAACCCTCTCCTCCTACCACCAAATACTACAACCTGCGAGAGATGCAATTACATAGCCAAACTGGAAGTATAGCTCTCTCCAGCCAAGAATGTGCTTGACAGTCAAGAGGAGAAGGTAAACATCTGCACTACACCTCAAGCAACACATAGCCCTATAAAACCCATACCATCAACACCCACACATAGTAACATGAAACCCACATATGCAGAGGCCCTTAACATTAACCTACCCAAGCAACAAGGACCTCCAAAGCTGAAATGCAAACAAACACCAATTACAACCAAAGTGACACATAGCTCACAACAACCATGTGCCACCCAAAAACAGCCCCTAAGACAAGAAAACATACCAAACACTTTAATCATAGGTGACTCTATATTCAGGCACACTGATGTCCCACTTACCAAGCTGAGCAAGGAGAAAATCACAGTCTGCTGCCTGTCAGGTGCCAGGATCCACCACATAATGCATGCACTGAAGTCACTCCACAACAAGTACAAATACGACTGTGTCATTGTCCATGTTGGTGTGAATCACCTGAGAGGTACCTCCTTGGACTACATGAAAAGAGACATGGAGGAGCTCTCTGATCTTATAGTCCAGGCAGGTATGACCCTAGCCCTGAGTAGCATCCTGCCATCACCGAGAATGATACCACAGTACAAGGACAAAATGATTGACTTTAGCAATTGCCTAAGCTTCTGGTGTCATTCTAAGGGGATCCAGTATCTGTCTGCCTAGGATGATCAACAGACCACAATGCTTTGCCAGAGATTGCCTGCACCTGTCACCCTTGGGATTCCGGATACTGGCTAAGGCTCTTGCCACCCCCTATAGTGCCTTTTTTAGGCAAGGTTGAAATGACAAATTCACCACCGTAACAGGTACAAGCAAGCAAAATCTGACGGTAATGCTACTCAATGCTAGAAGCCTAAACCTCAAAATGCACTCACTCACTCGGGGCACTCCTTAAAATGGAGAACATCGACATTTGTGCAGTGACAGAGACCTGGTTCAAGGCTCCAGAGAGCACCCCTGCATTACCAGGCAATAATTCATACCACACCTTTCGGCCACCTAACCTGGACCCAAACACTAAATGTGGAGGCGTGTCCATATTCATCAAGGATATCCACACCTCCAGGCTAGTTCCTCAGCATTACGCATCCGAGATTATCCAAGTGCAACTAACTCTGGGAAAGACTGCAATCCAAATTGTGACTTGCTACAGATCCCCCACCATGCCCCAGGATTCCCACTCCTCATTTCTTTATACACTGGAAAATATAAGGGTACAACCCAACACCCTAGTAATGGGCGATTTCAACTACCCCACCATTAACTGGGAAAACTACTCATGCACCAACTCTTTTGCTCAACATTTTCTGGGATATAGTCTCCACTGTCAGTAATGGAATATTTCTCTCTCTCCCCACCCCTTATCTTCATTTATTTATTATTGTTATTATAATTTAATATTAACATATATATATATATATATATATATATATATATATATATATATATATATATATAAAATGTGTTTTTAAGTTGTAATACACACTTACAAAATAAACACCTGTCCCATATTTTGAACACAACATCATCTCACCTACAGACCACTGCATTAACCTGCCATGCCACACAACTTTTAATTAAACAGGTGATTTAAACAAAACATAGTAATTGCCAGTTACAGTCATTAAGCGTGTTTCAGCAGAGCTGCGCACTGCACCGCTTTATGCAAACTTGATTAAAAAGTAATGGAAAAAATGGGAGTGTACCTTGCACTCTGGTGCAATAGTACACCACTAGAAAGCCAAAAACATAATAATGAATGTAACTGAGGCTTGTAATAGGTAAATGTGCCCTTTTATCAACAACATGTAGAAAGACACCTGCTAAGGCATTAATGGCAAAATACATGTTCAGCTGGGACCCTGGTATATATAAAGCCATGCACATACTGATGGATGTAGAAACTGTTTGTCACAGCCTGTATGTTTGCACATATATCTTGCAAATACACCTGCTGTAGCAGTGACTCAGTAGCTCAGCCTGTTAAACGCCTTGTAAACAGTACATTTTGCTACACACAGTCCTGCGTTTAAATCCAGTGGTGTGTAGCAGTAGAATTATAATATTTTGAGGCCAGCAAATAATGACTGAGTCATGCACTCTTTATCCACACAATGCATATCAAATGAAATGGCTGCATTTCACTGATGGAAGTCAAAGCCCTGCAGATAGAAATACACTTCACATATCCCTATAGCAAAAGTATAAGTGCATAGTGTCACACCATGCATTAATATGCTTTCAAAGAGAAATTCAACTCAGGTACTGTAAATGAGGGCCATTAATATCAGAGTGCACCACACAATCCTTTCAAACTTACAATGCTAATTAGCACAGCTGCACAACTAACATACACATTTGAAATACCTGCTTGTAACATGGACTGCCCTTATAGATGCTCCAAATTACTACCAGACTGTAACAGATAACCCAACAGTCACCCAAATGGTGGACATATTGTTATATTTATCCCCCATTTTATTCAAGTACACAAGCATGTGGCCTTGTACTCTGTTAGCGAGTTGCCTAACATACTTACTTAAACACATACCTTAATTACAGTGGAAAGGGTAGCCTCATTCTGGCTCTGCCTCTGCAACAAGGCTGACACAGCTCCCACAGTTACTCCTACAGCTTGTTGTCCTCCAAAGTGTTCACACTCTCTGCCTATGCCTATTACCTGCAGCAGCAGCCACAGCCTGTAGCAAACCCATCACTGTGTAAAAGTTACTGTTACAGACCTACCCTATGTGAAGACATAGTATTCTCACCCCAGTAATGTCCAGCATAACATATCAGAAAAGTCACCTAATCTACATGAAAGCCTTATATATTATACTATGGTTACATGTGATTGGCTGATAATAGTGCAAATCAGCTGTGTTGGCTGCAGTTAGCATTTGAAAACCACAGATTAGTTAAGTGGCAATCACCTACTGATGAGAAACATGTTGAAAAGGTAAGCAGCTGACTATGGGGAATCATTCTATATGGACTTTCCTCACACAGACCATGCATATGCAAAGTATTACCTATCACCACATATCAGCTGAGGAGTACTGCACTCCATTGGGTATGTAACCATCTTGTTTACATCAGGATGCAGATGTCTGACTATACTTACAGGGAATAGGGATTAAAGCATTGTCTTTCTTAGAACTGTGTTAATGACATGTCAATGATCTCTAGATTTGTTGCACAAGCAGTGGACGTGCAAGACATCAGGGGTGGCTGTATATTGTCAATGTGGCACACTGGGTTTGTGGAAGTCTCCCTTTACAGTGGTTGTAATAGCACACTACTATTTGTTTGGCACAGTTGGCCTGACATATTATCGGGAGGGGGTTGCCCCTTAGGGACACACTACAATAGACTCTAGTGTTGACTGTTGGAACATAAAGCAGTACCTGTCATGGCACACACAGGAATACCCGACTATTGCCAGTATCCTAGTTGTATCCACATGCTTAGTATGTTTGCACACTGTGGAATATGACGTGATCAAGCAGTGGATATTGCCAGCCATTCTGTCCTTGCTGTATCTCTACATAGTGTACTTCCACTTATGTGATCCTGACATGTGTTCCCATGTTGTTGTCTTTCAGGGAACATGTATGCAAGATGCCATGCAGCTTTCATGGATGCAGAGAATGAGTTAATACTGGAGAGGCTCTGTCAACACCATGAACTCCTACTGCCCAGGGGGAGGCACAACAGTGAACAGCTGGATGCATTGTGGGCTGACCTTGTCTGTGATGTCAATGCCACTGGTCATCAGAATATGACATATGAGCAGGTTCAACACTGTGCAATGGACTTGAACAATGCTGCACATAGAGGAGCAGCAGATGTAGCCAGGGATCATTGTGCCACCAGTGGAGGACCTGCAGCAAAACAACCACTCTTAGCCACTGAGGAATTCCTGGCAAATCTAGGCACACACGACCGCTTCCAGGCATCCATTACACCCTACATCATGGATGTGGGTGCCACAATGTCCACAGCAGAAGAGCATGCAGTTAAGTTTAGTTAGATCAGCATTGCAATACTGTAGCATTCCGTGTGTCAAGGCATACATAGTCTTACGTGGGTGTCAGGTCTGTTTGCTTTTGGGGGGGGGGTTCACTGTAGTTTAACTGTCATGCTCAGATTTTGGCCACTATAACAATTAACACAGTAACTACTGTAAATGTGAGATACATGGATGTATTACCTTGTGGTGCTGGAACATATGGTGGCACTAATATTACCACTCCCTCAACTTTTCACAGGTATGTCAGGTATTGGTCAAGTTCATGGTCCTGCTCCTGGTAAGCATGACACTGTTTTTTCAGAGATGTAGGTTTACAACAGTGTAATCCCTAGACTGCCATCCCAGGCCTACTGCCTGCATTGCTGTACTGTCGACATGAATGCCAACTGCACACATATATTCTGACTGTACACATGTTAGACTCATACCTATGCCTTGTAGGTGTGGCCACACTGATAGACATGACGGTATTGTCAGAACGCTACAGAATGTCATATGTGTCAACTGTGCAGAGTCTACACAAATGTCAACAGTGTACCTCACTGTTGCTGATGAGACTGCAGTGTAATGACATGTTATTTTAATGTAGCTACAGCTGTTAGTGGAAAGAGTACTATCCTCATGTCCTACTTTATGAGGTTGGGTTTTCGACAGGTCTGTCATGCTGATGATAGTGTATAGAGCCTTACATATATCACAAAATAGTACTGCAGAACATAATAGTGCAGGTGTTAATGTACTGCTTTTTCCTTTCTTATTACAGATGACCGGGGGAGGGGTTGGTGTCTCTCCCCTACACAACATGATGTCAATGTGCCCTCAAACTCTGATGATGATAATGGTGGCAACAGTGTGGCACAGTTGGGGGTTTTGGGGGCTGAATCTGTTACAGAGGTTGACATCCCTCTTCTAACCTCATTGACTCCACACATAGTCAGTATGCCTACATATACCCAGTCCCTGGAGGCCACAGATATTGGACAGTCAGAGGGTGAGGACATTGAACAGGAATGTGTGGCAACTATGACTGTAGTGAGAGTAGACACTGGCCATAGCCAGAGAGCTGGCAAGGTCTGACATACGTATACTGACAGGGGTGCTTGTTTGAGGCCTGCTGTCTGTCCACCACCTGTTGCAGGTGTGACATCATGGGTCACTTAGCATATGTTTCAGGCCATCATGGAGCCACAGGCATGTTCTGAATGGAACACCAGATGTATGCTTAAGGTTATGAATGCAGCACAGTCTGACATCCATGACTGCCTCCACCACATTGGGGACACCCTGGATCAGTTCACTGATGTCGTGGAGATAAAGTGGGCTGAGACAGTGTCTGTCTTGGACTGCACATATTCTGTGCTGGAATGTGTGGCTGGAGTTGATCGTCAAACTCATGGACGTAGGTCAGCAACCCCATCTGCTGAGAGTCAATGTGGCCATGCACAATTATGCTCCCATACTGGCAGTACATCCAGCACTACAAAGGGAAGGATGCTGTCCACACCATGACGTGGCAGACCATGGGCTCCTGGTCCTGAATATTCCTGTGGAGGACACGGTCCCAGCAGACAGCAGTCACTCTCAAGTACTAGCACGGCTTCTGACCTTGGGCATGGAGGTGCCAGTGCAACTCCTGGCAGAGCCAGTTCCCGTACTTGGGGCCAGAGAGAGTGAACTGTCAACTCTACCGTGTATGGCCCAAAGCTGTCCAACATACAAACATGTAGGGCAAGCACTGAGCTTAACTGCACACACACACACACACACACACACACACACACACACACACACACACACACACACACACACACACACACACATACACACACACGCACACACGCACACACCACTGTCAAATGCAGGTCACCTATAGACACACATGGCACCTTTCCATGGCCCATCTTACCTGCTTCCCTTCCTGACTCACACACATGCTGTCAACCATTTGGGTCAGCTTAGGCCTCCTGCACCCCCACACAAAACACCTTGTGCAAGTGATCTTACCTGTACCTCATCCCTGCCATCCTCACCTTCGATGCAGGGAAATGAAGCTATGTGTCTGATGCACAGGGTGACTATATTAGTTAAAATGTACTTGTGTAATGTAGTGTAGTTTTGTCATGCCATTTATAGTGGTTACTGATAGATATTGTATGCTGGCATTTGTCATGAGTACACCATATACCTTTGTGTACCTTATGTTGTCTGATGTTGTAATGGCTGTATAGTTACACAATGACAGGTGTGTCATGGACCTGTTTCTGTTTCAGGAGTCTGTTGAGATTACCTATGTATACAATAAAGCAGCACAGGATGGCATGTCAGTGCAGCAGTAATATGTCTTCAGCAAGGTACAGCACTATAAGTGCATGGCTCCATAGGTTCATATGTGTATAACAGGCTAACAAGAGCAATGGTGGCATTCAGCCTACTCATGCATCCCTAATCTGTGATAAGGTCTGCTACCCTAGATAAGTGTCAGCAGGGTTTTGGGAACTAAAACATCTACAAACTGTAGTGATGGAGATAACCCATCTACAAATATTCTATGTTCAGTACAGACAGTTGCCCAACACCAGTTATGATTGTATTCTGCATCCCATTGTGTATCCTGCACATGATGTGTGTCACAGAAGATGTGTGCTTCACATGCATGGGGGGGGGCGTTTCATGTAGGGTGTACTGTCTGTGTTGCATACCTGTCTCTCCAGTATGTACTATGTATACCACAGTGATGTTGTAGGTGTGTTAAACAGATAAGGCACGTGTTAGCCCTGTCATGGATATGTGGGAGGTACACAGTGGGATCTGATACCTCCCTGTATGGAGCCATACACATCCCCTCCAAAGTATTTAGGAGACAGACTAAACATGTACGGTCATGACACGGACTCCATAGGACATGTTAATTACACTGTATATTGGTGTACCATTGAACCTCTGTGGCTGCTGCAGTTGTTTGATATGCCTGTGTAGTAATATAGCAATGGTGCCGTTGTACACAATGATGGGTGTGATGACTGACACATTCAGTGTAGCAGTGACAGTCTGGGATTTACATCCCTAATCTGTTGGTATAGGATGTACAACAGTGAATGCATCCCCACATCTTACTGACCAGTGAAAGTCAAAGGCTGCATTATCTGTGTCCATAACTCCATGTGTAATGGCTCAAATGTGTGCAGTGTGCAGACACTACAATATTTTACAGGGGTATATGATTCCCCACAGGATAGTATTGAGTAGTCATTAGCATCTAGTCTTTGTCAGTGGCTCAGAGCACATCTGACAGCGTCTTAGGCCTTTCTGGATAACTGTTGGTTCTGTGTGGGATTCTGTGACAGCACTTAATATGCAATCACCTGCTAATGTACTCAGCCAGAGGTCACTGACAGTGGCTGTGACTGCAGAGAAGAAAAGATAGATGGGGTATGCTAATAATGGAGGATGGTAAACTCCACTGGTGACTGGTACCATTGCAGCATAGGTCTCCCAATGCTATCTTCCCAGAGTATGACTGTCAGACACTTGCCTATCCCCCAGCTGACATAACACTCTGTACATGACATACACAGTTTCCAGCAAGGTCTGCTGGCCTAATAATGTCATACACCTTGTCAGACCATGGTTTGTTGAGTGAGACATATGTCTGACATCCATTGCATAGTGTAATAGTCAATGGGCTCCGCCAGTTACAGTTGGTAGGCATGATCTGGCCTCAAACAAAAGTAACAGTGTTTGGTCCAGTGTTAGTAGGTGTACGATAGTGTTAGTGCTCATATCTGTGCTAACTCCTATCATGGCATTTCAGGTGACATGACTCAGAGATCTGGGGAAACTGCTTGGCACTACATGCTAGTTTCCCTCTGTGCAAGTAAGCATTGCAGTTACTTCCATGTTGCCAGAAGAAAGTCATGCAAGGTGTCTGTACAGAGCACAGGCAAACAAGTTAGAGAAGTGTAATATGTACACATTGTGTTGCTTAGTCGTGCTGCAGCTCACTTGCCCAAAGGATGGTCTAGGTCCTTACCTACAATGCCCTAGAGCAGTACCATGACATCACCACAAGGGGAACCAATGTATTGCATCATGTGTTTACCAATTTGGGTGATCAGTACAGACTCCCAATGTGAGGTTCTCCCTGGTGGTATCTGGCCACAGATCAGTCTCCTTAGAACTACCAGCACATATTTGCCCTTGTAGACAATACAGACATATATGTCAAGGAAGCTATTCATTGCCTCCTGTGGGGTGGCTGACATAGCGTGACTGCACCTCCCCCTTCAGATGGGACAGGCGAGTATGCAGAGCTCTACAACCATGCATTATGTTTACAGAATTACAAATGCATGAACTCAGCTGTACGTGACAGGAGGGACATAAGCTCATCATAGCTCAGCAAACCTGACTGGTGGACAACTGCCATTAGCAGGCTGTACAATAACAGGTGGACAGTGCAGTTGCTGTGTGACAGTTGGAGTGAGGGTGCTGCTCAATATGTAGATACTACCTCCTCAGCTAAAAGAAGCACATAGTGTTGTTGTGATGTTGTGTAGGTACAGTAAGTGACAAAAGTAGCCACCCACACAAAGCAGAACCACAACACACAGTGTAGTTACATGTGTGACCTCAATGGACAGGCCTACATTGTCAGTGACCTCATATGTTATGATGCCACATATGATGGGTTTGTACTCATACCTAACCTGTACTCCCACACTCTCTGCATCAACTACACTCCTTTGTCCTCACCACAAGACACATGACATTCCTGCAACCTGTCTCATAACTTCAATATTTACAGAGCAGTTAATAACTGGCCTCTCATTGGAAGATACACAGCATCTATTGCACATGCTAATATTCCAGGCTGCATCCCACATGTGATCTGACAAGGATTACTAACACCATTGGAAGACCCTTGCAATCATACTGGCACCACTGGCTGCAATGGCAATTGTGATACCCTTGCACAGAGGTGGTGCATCCACTGACCAGCATAACTATGCACCTCTTTGTGTAAGTATCCATATCTGTATGCCCATAGGGGCAATCATCATGGAGCTGATCAACACACATATACATGATCTACGCAAAGTTTACTCTATACACTTTGGATGTGTGACAGGGGGAGCATAACTGTTGCACTTGGTGGACATTTCCAAGGCAGTCACCAAGGACCTGGGTGAGGGTACATCAGGGGGTACAACCCCCTAGACTGAGCCAAACCATCTGACTATATCCCCACTCAGGCAACATTTACAAAGCACCCACTTAGGCAACGATGATACTGGAATTGTAGGGGTCACTAAGTGGCCCATTGATGGCCCATATATGCAGCATAGGGACATCCACCTCCAATAGCTGATCTGTAAGCAGCAGTTCTCAATAGGATGCAGTCCTAGGTCCTCTACTGCTTGGAATCCATTTAACCACAATACATGTGACTACTGACTGACTGTGGCTAACAATGTTGACTGATGCCTGCAAATTGTGTGCACTCATAGAGTTTCTGTGGTATGTCACTATCCTGCAAGAGGGTATTGTGAACACATGCCTGTTGACATACTAATGGGCATAAACTCCATGCATATATATATATATATATATATATATATATATATATATATATATATATATATATATATATATATATATATATACAGTGGATATAAAAAGTTTGCACACCCCTGTTAAATGCCTTGTTTATGTGATATAAAAATGAAAACTCAATAAATCATTTCAAGACGTTTCCCACCTTTAATGTGACCTGTAGCCTGTACAATTCAATTGACAAACAAACAAATTTGTTACGGAAAAAAAAAAATAAAAAACATACAATAAGCTGGTTGCATAAGTGTGCACACCCTTAAACTAATACTTTGTTGAAGCACCTTTTGATTTAATTACAGCATTCAGTCTTCTTGGGTACACACCTGCCATCAATTAAATAGACTCTGATTAACTCCAAATAAAGTTCAGCTGTCCTAGTAGGATTTTCCTGACATTTACTCAGTTGCCTGCTACAAAAAAAGCCATGGTTCGCAGACAGCTTACAAAGTATCAAAGGGATCTCATTGTTGAAAGGTATCAGTCAGGAAAAGGGTACAAAAAAATTTCCACAGCATTGGATATGCCATGGAACACAGTGAAGACAGTCACCAAAATGTGGAGAAAATATGTGACAACAGTAACATTGCAAATAACTGGATGTCTTTCCAAAATTGATGAAAAGACAAGATGGAAATTGGTCAGGGAGGCTGCCAAGAGACCTACAGCAACATTGAACAAGCTGCAGGAATTTCTGGCAAGTACTGGTTCTGTACTTCATGTGACAACAATCTACCATATTCTCCATATGTTTGGGCTATGGGGTACGGTTGCAAGATGGAAACCTTTTCGTACACAAAAAACATCCAGGCCCAGCTAGGATTTGCAAAACAATACATCAAGTCTCCCAAAAGCATGTGGAAAAATGTGTTATGCTCTGATGAAACCAAGGTTGAACTTTTTGGCCACAATTCCAAAAGGTATATTTGGTGCAAAAACAACACTTCGCATCACCAAAAGAACACCATCCCCATGGTGAAGCATGGTGGTGGCAGCATCATGCTTTGGGGTTGCTTTTCTTCAGTTGGAACAGGGGCTTTAGTCAAGGTGGAGGGAATTATGAACAGTTCCAAATGCCAGTCACTTTTGGCCCAAAACCTTCAGGCATCTGCTAGAAATCTGAAGATGAAGAGGAATTTCACCTTTCAACACAACAATGACCCCAAGCATATGTCCAAATCAACAAAAGAATGGCTTCACCAGAAGAATATTAGAGGTTTGGAATGGCCCAGCCAGGGTACAGACCTAAATCCAATAGAAAATCTGTGTGGTGACCTGAGGAGGGCTGTGCAAAAGAGATGCCCTCACAATCTGACAGATTTGGGGCACTTTTGCAAGGAAGAGTTGGCAAATATTACCAAGTCAAGATGTGCCATATTGATAGACTTCTACCCAAGAAGACTGAATGTTGTAATTAAATGAAAAGGAACTTCAACAAAGTATTAGTTTAAGGGTGTGCACACTTATGCAATCAGCTTATTGTATTTTTTATACTTTTTCCCCTAACAGATTTGTTTGTTTTTCAATTAAATTGTACAGGTTACAGGTCACATTAAAGGTGGGAAATGTTTTGAAATGATTTATTGTGGTCTCATTTTTTATATCACAAAAACAAGGCATTTTAACAGGGGTGTGTAAACTTTTTATCTCCATTGTATGTAGTATCATTTCCATCAGTTAGACCTAGGTACCTGGTAAGTAGCACATCAGTCACAACATGTGATATACAGATTCAGGGGTGAAAGAACTGGGCACACAGACCAGGCCACACATGATTACACCTAATGTGCTTCAGATCACCATGTCTCTACAGTAGTATGGCAGGAATCATATGACATAGCTGAGGACACAGTCACCTGTAAGTGACATACCTATAACTTCCAAGTACTCTTCCCTCAGCATGCCAATAACTGAGTGCAATGGCCATTTGTTGATGCACATTTCCAAGCAGTACTGGCAGTTACACAAATCAGTATGGTCTCTCATAAAGACATTTCATGTCATCGGTATGTGTTCAATGGGTATCATCTGCAATGAGTGTCATTGTCGCCTGTGGCATATAGAATACTGAAAGGCGATCTGTGCCTTGCATACGGGGCAATGTGTGACCCTGCTTGATTGCATATGCTGCCTATCTGTAGGAGGCATAGTCGATGGATAACTCACTGTAAGGACATTAATCCCTTATGTGATCATTAGTACTACATGCTTGTGGGGGGGGGGGGGTTGGTCTAGAATATTGAAACACACCCTTGAAACAGAACCCTGCCTAATGGCACAGACAGCACCTCAGTGCACCTCAGCACATGCCATCTGTATGATTGGCTGGGTGACCGTCATCTCAACACAGGCCATCTGCTGTGTCCCTCTTGGACTGGGGCAATATGTGCTGATCCTGTAATTACAGGTATAAAGATGTCTATGATTGTGAGGTTTGTATGGCTATTATGCTAGTGAAGTTCAAATGTCCTATCATTCCATAACATGATGTAAGATAGTCTAACAGACTCACATGCAAACATGGCTACATTGAGGCTGGCACCACCGCCAATCACTGCATACAGGACACTCCAAGGCACACATGTAGTGCAAGTTGGCTGTATGTAGATGCAAACACTTATCTATTTAATAGTACACACTACAGACCACAGTACGTGATGCATGCAACACACCTCATGTCTACTAGTACTATCAGTTTAGGACATATTATGCTTGATGACATCAACAGACCTTGTTGTGGTCAGCCCTTTGGGGGAGATATCACATCCTGCAAATGCAATACTGCAAAACCCTACTTTATGTCTAATCTACCAAGGTGATTGTGTTTATGCCATGTAGACACACATATATACACACACACACACACACACACACACACACACACACACACACACACACACACACACACACACACACACACACACACACACACACACACACACATACACACACACACACACCAAGAAGCCTGGAGTGAGAATAAAACCCCTATCTATCTAATCTTACTCACTATATCTCATAGTACTTATCACACATGCCACAGGTTAAGTCTTGTATATGTATCTACAGGCACAGTACTTGTACATTACACAAACTCAGCTTGTGTTGAACAGCATCTATGGCCCGCATAGTGATATTGCTTTGTACTGTTATATGCATCTAGTATCCTAGCAATGAGGTAACTGTTATTATCCTAGCTATGTGTGTACAGTTATCAGCATGGCCATATATGGCTGTTTGTACTTAGATAGACAAATCTCTGGGCAGAAACAATGTGCCCTGTCCATGTGTGCATTGACAGCATTATACATTACACCACCTACTCACCTCTGTCTGTTACGTGGTGACATCCAGCAGGCACAAGTATCTGTAGGTAAGTGGATTATGTACTGTTGCACTCTTAGTTTGGATCCTTTGATCAACAGTATGGATGTGTCATAGTGCAAATTTACTCAGCATCATTAGGGTATGTAGGACAATACAGACATCCACACACATATTTATGTATATAACAGGGATGGATGGGGCAGAGTTAAAGATGTTAAGATTTGCACTGGGTGTGACGAGGGTGGACAGGATTAGGAATAAGTATATTAGAGGGTCATCCCAGGTTGGAAGGTTTGGAGGCAAAGCCAGAGAGGCAAGATTATGTTGGTTTGGACATGTGCTGAGGAGGGATGCTGAGTATATTGGGGAAAAAGATGCTAAGGATGAAGCTTCCAGGTAACAGGAAAAGAGGAAGGCCTAAAATAAGGTTTATGGATGTGGTGAGAGAGGACATGCAGGTGGTTGGTGTGACAGAGCAAGATGCAGAGGACAGGAAGAAATGGAAACAGGTGATCCGCTGTGGTGACCCCTAACGGGAACATCCGAAAGAAGATGATGTATATATAAATACAGCTGTGTGTGTATGATATGTATATGTGTTATATAGATACATGGGGAGAGTGTAGGTATCATTTTAATGAAAATATATACATATATATGTATGTATATATATATATATATATATATATATATATATATATATATATATTGGTATATATCTATTTGACACTACACAGAGATAGATATACTATGTATGTGAGAGAGAGATAGTGACAGATGGATATGTATATGTATATTTCAATACTTTTAGACATATCTATACATAACAGGCAGTTTTGATGAAGGGTGACACTATTGCACTCATTTTAACTAAGTGAATGGGCATGCCCAATGGGACTGTCAGTACATATAATGTAACTACAAGCCACACCTACCTGTACTCCAGATGGGATTTTGAGTGTTACAGACAATGACATCTGTCCCTGCTTCTGCAGTGCTGTACTTCACTCATAATGTCCACAGCATTCCCCAGCTGTCTGCTGTACTTATATGACCGAGGTTCTTAATGTTACACCACACATATATTGACAGTCTGTGAAAACACCAGCATAATAATACCTTACTTGCAAAAGATGTGACTACTTCCAGGTTAGAACCATCAACACCATCAAGCATACTCACTTCCCTACTCCACTGAGCCACACAGGCTGCCAGACAAAGAGGTGTCATTCATCACACAATCAACTGCATAAATATCTATGTTGTTATTCCTGTGTTACGTGTGACATACAGTGTGTGATCGAGTTCTATGTGACTGCCCTGAGATTGTCTGGTCTGCTGTTATACCATTGCTGACATACTGTTAAAGCAGTTATATGGGAACCCTGCTGTGCTGGGGATGGGGGAACAACAGCACATGATCTGCTGGGATAGACAGTAGTCCAAATATCACGTGACCCCACTATTTAACATCTCCCTTGACTTATGTAGTGTATATTCCAACCATGATGCTTATGGTTATTAGGGAATACCTACTATTGGACTGGTTATATGTAGTGCCATGTGGATGTTACCTCTGTTCACATAGTCTACTATATTTCCTTGCATAAATGCAGCAGATCCATACATACGATACCATATTATAGTAATCCTTACAAGTAATGTGTAGGTTAGCGACTTACTTTGTGAATGCACCAGTTGACAGGACTGCAGTTCAGGGCTGACTCTGTATGATGCAAGCAGTACACAGCCAATGTATGGATAAGTACAGGTTGCATGGGTTTCCTGGCATCAACACTTTTAATATATGTATGTGAGTAGGAGTAAGGTGTCAGTCCCTAGGGCCCTAGGTTGTCAGTGAATGTGCTATGCATTATCTCTTAGCCAAAGATAGGACATACTGGGCACACCTATGTCTGCCTACAAGAACATCATCAGGGGATTTCTCCTTCGACTCCTCCTATGACTGTGGTTGTGGTGACCTAGCCACTGGTGGGGGGCTATGTATCCCTTCCCTTTGCAGATCCTGCTGCAGCTGTTTTCGCAGGGTCATATTGTGTAGCGTGGTACATACTGTGAACATATGTGCACCTGCAGCTGCAGAGTACTGCAGGGCTCCACCTGATATATCACAGCACTGAACCCATGACTTCTGAAGCCCAAACACATGATCTATGATGTTCTTAGTTTGTGCATGTGCCTCATTTTAGCATTCTTCTGTGGGTGCGTGTATATTTCTGATGGGTGTCATCATCCATGGTTTCAGTGCATAGCCAGCATCCCCCAGTAAATGGCTGTATGGCATGCCCCCTAGCAAACATCTGGTACAGCTGTGCTGCGTGCCAGATACGGGAGTTGTAATAACTACTGCCAGCACACACATTCATGATAATGGAGTGGTACCCCTTGTGGTTGACATAGATTCTACCCTCCTCACCATATGGTGACTTGATGTGCACTTGAGTGCAATCTATGGCACCCAATACTTCAGGGTAGTGTGCTACATGGTAGAAGTGTTGTATATTGCTGGCCCTTGCCTCATGGGTGAGGGAAACATAAATGTGCTCACTGGCATGTGGTAGCAAGGCATCCAGGAAATGGTGGAGTACCCTGGATGATAATGCTTTTGAGACCCCTAATCATGTCCCCAGTTGGTCTTTGGAAAGTACCTGTAGCTAGTATCTGAAGGGCTATGCATACCTATGTTTCACTTGGATGGGTTCCCCTCTGTTGGCTCTGGATCTGAGTTGAGGTTGGCAGAGCTCAGTGAGTTCTTGTAGTATGTCTCAGTCCACTCTGTAGTGCTCTACATTCTCCATCTCATGTAGTTCCTGGAAAGTTAACTTGGGCCTGAACACTGTTCTCCTTCTCCGTCTAAGCCTATTGTCAGCAGCAGCAGCAGCATTGACTTCAGCATCTATTACATACAGATGTAGCAGACCTGCAGCAGCCCCTAACATTTTCTCAGTTAAAATTCCCAAGTCTGTACTCCAGTGTTGCAAAGTATTGGGATAAAATCAGATTGTAGGGTGTATGCATATTTTAAGTGTTCTGCTGTAGGTTCTGACTGTGTGATTGGTTATCTATGATGCATTCCACCTGCCAAGTATATCATTAACATCATGTAATCATCTTAGTTTAAGTTAAACAGGAGTCAAAACTAATTAATATGTCATTGGCTTTTAGATACACTGAGCACTGCAGCTCACCACGCAAAGTTTATTGTATTGTTTTTTTTTTTAAAGCATGTTTGCACGGCACAGTGCAGAGTGCAGCAATGCTAAGTGGGGTTGAGACACCTGCCAAACATCTAAAAATAGAAACTGGATGCAATTAATTATTTATTTAAATGCCATGTTTAAACGTAGCTGAGCGGGTTTGCGTGGCTCAGCACGGTACTCAGCAGTGCTTATAGGTAGCTCAGAGGTATATGTAAAGATATAGCAAAATTCCACATATCTTTGTAGCTGAATGGGAAGAGGTATGGCCTCATGAGCAGTAGGTGCAGTGTTTGAATACATGGAAGGGAAAATAAGTACTTATTTTTGAAATACAAATTATACCAATTATATTTAAATGCTGTCCCACTGTGCTCTGTTAAGCTCTTCTAAGACTTTCTAAGACCTGCTAAGCACCACATAAACACAATAATGACTGAAAATGCTTATGCACTTCTCAGCTCAGCTGTGCTTGTTTGTGTGCTGCTAAGTGACACCCTGCATTTTTAAATGTTGCCCAGTTGCATGTAAGGGTGGCAAAACAGGCTATATTAAGCCCATTAGGTGGGTATAGAGCATAATCCTTTAGAGTTCTGTCTCTGAAGGATACTATGGCAGGCATTGGTGAGGGTTTATGCTACATTGGGGCATTTTGGAGTGTAGGGTCATGGTCATACTCCTAGTAAAAAAAACACAAAGACCGGCTTCTGCAGGGAGGTTTCCAGGGCTCAGAGTGCAAAGCAGAGGCCTGGGACTGTCTGGCAGGGGAACTCACCAGTGCTACTGGAATCTCCTGCAGAGGTGGCCACTGTTGTCACCACCATTATGACCTGAAGAGTCAAAAGGGGGATCTCTTAGACAACTGGGTCCAAGAAATTCTCTCTCCACAAGAACTACAGGTAAATGGGCGAGGTTGCCCATATTATGAGCAGATAATTGTTTGTTTAGATGTCACAGACTGTTAAAATCATTAGCAAGAATGTAAAAGTACAGCATAACATAAAGGAAATAAATATAATAATAATACAATAAAATTAAATAAATAATGTGTAATTTTGGTATGGCTGTATGCCTGGAGTGTCTGTTCAAGATTGCTGCAGCCAATTCATACATTGCATGCAGATGTCCTCTGCAGTCACTGCTATTTGGTTCTAACTCCTTGCCTTACAAGCAAGGCATGATAGTTGTTTAGTTTCTGTACTGTACACCTACATGTCTCTCAAGTGTCACACTGTCATGTAATGTAATTAGTAGTCCGTAATCCATCTGTCACAGGATTACCATAGGAATGATTACCTAAACTGCAAAGTATCACTGCATCAGCCCACCATACACCTTGGTAGTTATATAGGTCCATCTGATGTGCCAGTGCTCTGTGTAGTTGTGTACCTGCAGTTGTTACTGTTTGGCCCATACTTCCCATGTGACTAGCTTGAGTGGTATGTAATACAGCAGCTATAGCAGACCTGTACAGATAAAGAAAGGACAGACCCATAGATTAGTTAGTAATACTGTTATCAATTAAATAGCCTATAGTGGTACTAATGGACTGTTTTTCTCTCTCTCCCCACCCATTATCTTCATTTATTTATTATTGTTATCCGTTGGTTATGATTTGCTATTCACATATGTTGGTAAATTACCTGTATTTTGGGCCATGTATATTATTATTGTTATGTATTATAATGGTTGCATATTAATATATCTTGTTGAATTACCTATTTTGTTGGCCTTATGCTGTAACTGTTACTGGTATGCTAACATACTGACTGTTCTGTCATTTATTGTTGACTTTCACATAATATGCATTGATATGTAATTGGGTTATTTCCACTGTTGTGACATGCTGTTATTACCAACTATGTTTTGTTCATAACTAATCTATACTTATTGCTATACCTCCATCACCACAGCACGCCAGGGTGAGCCAGTTCCCGGTGATCCTCCTACTTTGCCTCAACTGGACGTGGCACTGGGTCCTAGTACATCTGGGACCCAGGCCTGTGGTGCCCTCTCTGCTGGCCCTGCACCACCTGCGGTGTCGGGTGGAACTGCCTCAGGGGACAAGGCCTGGCCTCCCCCTGGGAGCTGTGGTGGAGGGGCTGCAGTCACCCAAAAAGAACTGTGGTTCATGGTTTGCAGGATCATTCATTGCACCTATGAATGTTGCCTGTACCAGATTGAGGGAACACTAGCCAAACTGGTGGGGGCAGGCAGATCCTGGCACCCAGTCTCCAGCACGGCCAACTTCAGGTAGTGAAGGAGCAGTGTCAACTGCCCATGGGTGGGGATGTCAGTCACACTGCTGACATCTGAAGGCACATGCAACTCTGATTCCACAATACCCACCCCTTCCAAGTTGTTTACTCCTCATGTGTTACACACCACTCCTGTCTGTTGTCTTGTCTTTCTGCTGTTGCATCCTCTCCTACCCAACTTACCTCCCCATATGTATCTTCCCCAACATTAAATTCTCCTAAAATAAAGGGGCACTTGTCCCACAAAAAAATATCACCCCATACATAGCTCTCCATTTTGTGCACATGTCCACTGAACAGAACTACTTTGGACCAGTTGGCTTGACAACACATTTATGTTGTCCTCACCTATCTCTCTCTGGGGTTTGAGAGTCCAAATTCATCTACAAAACCTTTCAAAATGCACAGCTATTGCTCTACAAAATTGGATAGCAATGGTTCTTTCCTATAACCATCCTGCACATCCCTACCTGCCTTTCACATTGTTTTTCCCCCTGTGTGCTCCCATTTCACCACTTTCCTATCACCCCTTTTTCTTTTCTTTATATATTTTTAGCACAGGTTTGCTTCGAATTATGTGGAATGGCACAGTGCGGTGTGCCTCCCAGCTTCACTTAGTTCAGCTTCAATGATCTTTAATGAGCTTTAAAGAGCTTTAACATCTATGTGTTTCAATTACATTCTTACATGTAGAAAAAAGTACCGCTGCCAAGTGTGGAACCTGGGCTCATCTAAATTATAGCACACTGCAGTAATCCACCATGCTACACAGGCTTTAGGTTAAACAGGTGTTTCTAGCAAAACATACTGCTTGCTACTTACAAACATTACGCATGTAACTGAAATAAAAAAGTAATGTGATAACTGGGAGTGTACCCTGGACTCTGGTGCAATAATAAATAATAATGAAGACATACTAATGGATGTAAGTGAGGCCTGTGGTAGCACGTATATGTTCCCTTTTATCAGCAACTTGTGGAAAGACACCTGCTAAGGCAGCAATAGCAAAGTACATGTACAACTGGGACCCTGGTGCAGAAATACAACCATATAAAGCCATGCATATATTCATGGATGTGGAAATATTTCTCACAGCCTGTATATGTACACATATATCCTACAAATACAAATGCTTTTGTAGTATCTCAGTAGCTCAGCCTGTTAAATGTATTGCATGCAGTGCATTTTGCCACACACAGTCTTGGGTTCAAATCCAGTGAAGACAGCAAGTAATGGCTGAGTCATACAAGCTTACTCCCCACAGGTTACTGCTACTTAATTAACTGCTACTCAGTTTTGCAAGACAAAGGCTTGCATGCGGAAACACAATGCACATGTCCATATAGCCTAACTATATGTCACCTAGTACTCTGTTAGTTGCACTGTTGCATAACAGATAAACCTTAAGCACATTCCCTGATTTCCCTGTGTTAAATACTCTTCCCCTGGCTCTGTCGCAATGGCACGTCTGACACAGCTGAGGCAGTTACACGTGCAGCTTTCTTTCCACCAAAGTGTTCATACTCCCCACAATGCAGTCTGTAACATACACAGCTATATGTAAGGTTTACCTTTGAATGTTCGATGGCAACATCTTCAAAACTGTTGCCGTGAACTGCAAAATGTGAAATTCCAAAAGCGTGAAAACCGAAGTACTGAATTCCAAAATCTCACCCCATTTTTGACCCATGGTAGTGCCTGTTTCCACAGTGGAGTGATCAGAAATGTCAAAATTCGATATTTATTTGACATTTCAGGAAGTCAGCACTTTGGTTTTCGTGTAAATGGTTTGCGGATGTGCATGTTCAACGAATGTGCTTTCAGACATACAAAGGTAAACTGTATGGAAATGTAG
The DNA here is from genome assembly GCF_019279795.1 of Protopterus annectens. Classification (NCBI taxonomy): domain Eukaryota; kingdom Metazoa; phylum Chordata; order Ceratodontiformes; family Protopteridae; genus Protopterus; species Protopterus annectens. The sequence continues at coordinate 933,026,528 of NC_056726.1, forward strand.
CTGCTACAGTCCTACCTTACCTCCCACCCACTAGAATAAGGGATCCGGATACAGCCATACGTAAGACAGTAAGTTGATAGAATAACAGCTATTGCAGTAGCATACATAGTGTGATGGGTATGAAGTGTTACACACACATGTGCCTCTTCCCTTACTGACAGCCCACACTGATTGCCAGTACACTGCCAAATTACCATGATGGTATGGGACACTGACCACACATATGAGGCAAAACTGTGGACATACTTCATAAATTTCTACAGTGGATGGCATTTGTACCTACCCTCTGTGATACTGTAGTCTCCACACCTCAGTAATGTTCACCTCAAAAACGAAGACAGGGGCCAAGGCCTTCATGAAAGCCTTATATATACTGCACTGTGATGGCATGTTATTGGCTAATGATAGTGCAATCCAGCTGTTTTGGCTGCAATTAGCAATTCTGAGCCATAGACTGGTGTAGAGGCAATTACCTGCTAATCATCATTACCTTTAAAAAGCAAGCAGCTGGTTATGGGGAACAGGTCTCTATGAGACTTAACACACACACACACACACACACACACACACACACACACACACACACACACACACACAATGTATTATCAAAAGATTACTGGAAACAAAGTTCAACAAAGGAGTACTGCACTCCAACGGATATGTAATAGATTTTCCATATAACAGGATGCAGATGGGAGGATGGAGGTATGGGGAATAGGGATTACAGCAGTAAGCCTGTCATAGATCTATGGTGATGACATGGCATTGATACTCTGCTGTTCTACACCTACACGCATGCCTCTCAACTGTCCCTGATTTCAATCACATCTCAGCTTTGTCCCTGTCAATTCCACCTACTATGGCTTTTTTTTGTAGGAAAGCTAGAGGAATACACATAGTACATACAGACAATAAGGGAGGGTGTACACCCCTGTAACATTAAACGGTGTACTGTAATTCTCCTCCTCTCATTCTGTCCATGTCTCGCATAATTAGTTCTAAAAGTGTAAAACTGATCCTGAATGTCCCTGATGTACTCTAAGTCCCTGTTTCTGTTGTCATTTGTCCCTGTTTGGTTGAGAGATATGCCTAACATACCTATCAACCTCCTACAGCAAGAACTAAGAACAAAGCCATAATTAATGAGGAAACAAATGCCTAAACTCAGTGACAGTGTTTATGTATTGCTTGTACAAAGTAAGAATGTGAATAGACTAAACTGATATTACTGTAGCATAACTGTGTTCTGAAGGGTATGATGCGTGAACTCAGATGTCTGTCTTTATTTTCTGACATCAGCCATCAATGATTGGCCAATCATTTGTCAGAAATCTGCAAGTTTGTGTGAAAATAAACAAGACTTTGGGCAAACAGCTTGACAGTCTGCAGACATCGGTATAGATGAGAGATATGATGCCTACAGAGAACATGTTCTACAGCAGGTTTGCATTGGTGTATGTCATTGTGGCACACTGGTATTGCTGGACTGTGCCTTATAGTCATTGTAATAGCACACTGCTATTTGTCCGACAGTATCAGAATCTATCATGGCAAACAGGGACATACCCCAGTATTGTTACTATCTTGATATTAACCACACATGTAGTGTGTCACCAGACTGTGGGGTATGATGTGTGAGGGAGCAGTGGATAGTGCAGTGGATAGTGCAGGCCAGTATGGGTGTGCTGGATCTGTACATAATGGATGTCCATGTATCCAGTCCTGTATTGTGTTCCTCTCTTGTTGTCTTTCAGGAATCAAGTACCACAGGAGACACACACCCTTCTCAACTGCCGTAATGACATTATACTGGATGGACTGAGACACCGCCATCAGATCTTGCTAACCAGGGGTAGGCAAAATTGGAAACAATGGGCAGCATTTTGTGCAGACCTTGTGTGAGCTGCCGATCAGATTGGTCAACTGGACAGGACCTATGTGTGTGTCCGACACCAGGCTGCAGATATGGTGCATGCTGCATGACAAAGAGATGCTGATGTTGCCAGGGATTGTGACACCACTGGTGGAGGGCCTGTGATGGAACAACCACTCTCAGCCACAGAGGAATTCCTGATGAATCTAGAAACAACCAACAGCTTCCAGGCATCCATCATGCCATACATCATGGAGGTGGGTGCCACAGTGCCCACAGGAGAGGAGTGTCCAAGTAAGCTTACTGTGCTCTGCAGTGTGATACTATATCAGTCATTGTGGCAGCCTGTACATACCAGTACATGAGTGTCAGGTCTATCTGTATTGGGGCGGAGGTTGGGTTTTATGCTCAGTTGTTCACACATACTCAGAATGTCAGCAATATATCCATTATCACAGTAGCTGCTGTACATGTGGATATATGCACAAATTACCTTGTAGTGCTGCAACAGTTGGTGGTGCTGACAATACCTCTCCCTCACCTTTTCACAGGTCCTCAGGTGTGGCCCAAGTCCATGGTCCTGTACCTAGTAAGTGTGATACTGTTGTTTTAAAGGTCATGTATACCCTATGAAAGTTAAGGGCTGTTAATTTGCCCTATGTACAACTGTTTTGCTTAGTCAGAGTAGGATATTTGTATGTTCCATTCTGGAACAGTTAACTGCAGTGCATAAACTGGCTAATCACAGGTGAGTAATTGCACAAACATTAACACATTTGCACTTATAGTTATGAGCAACTACGAAGCCTGCTATACATGAGACAAGTACTCCAAGTTGCCTTTTCAAACACAGCAGGGAGATGGTACATGCCTGAGGCAGTGATACTACTACTGGCATATCATTCTCAATACAGATGTACTGGGTTTTATGTTTGATTCTATCACATGCACTGTCATATTGCATACCTTACAGGAGTATTGTACTGGCAATGTTAACTGAATGTAGCTGAAGTGCATATTATAATGGGCCTCATTTGTCTGTGTATGTTGTTGTGAGTTTGTCTGTTGTGCATGGGAGCAGAGATGTGAAGATGTGAGGCTTGTAATACAGTTGTGGATCCTCATCTGTATGAGTCTGTGTGGATTACTATAGATAATAGTGCAGGTAGTAATGTACTGCTATTGTTTTGCTTCTCACAGTTGATTGGGGGGGTTGGAGTTTGTCCCCCACACAATCTGATGTCATTGTCTCATCAGATGCTGATAATGATGGTGGCCATAGTGAGGCGCAGACAGGGTTGTTGGTGGCTGCATTTGTCACAGAGGTTGACATCCCTATTCTGCCCCCATTGTTACCACACACAGTTAGTATGCCCACACATACCCAGTCCCCAGAGGCCACAGATATTGGACAGTCAAAGGGTGGTGACATTGAACAGGGCAATTTTGACAACTATGGCATCAGTGATTATAGACATTGGCCATAGCCAGAGAGCTGGTGAGGTCCCACACAGGTGGATTGACAGGGGTGGTCATAGGAGGACTGTTGTCTATCCACCACCTGTTCCAGATGTCACATCATGGGTCACTAGGCACATGTGTCGGTCCATTATGGAGGCACAGGTACATTCTAAAAGCAACACCAGATGGATGTTTAGGGTTATGGATACAGCACATTGTGACATCCATGACTGCCTCCACTGCATTGGGGACACCCTTAATCAGTTCAATGCTGTAGCGGATAGATGGTGGGCTGAGACAGTGTCTTTATTTGACAGCACAATGTCTGTACTGGAAAATCTGGTTGGAATTGAGTATCAGACACATGGATGAAGGTCAGCAACACCATTTGCTGGAGTCCACAAGGCTGTGCAGAGTCATGCTCCCATAGTGGCAGCACCTACAGCACTATGGATGGAAGTGTACTGTCCATACCACAATGTGGCAGGCCATGGGCACATGGTACTGGCCAGTCCCATGGGGGACACAGCCCCAGCATTTTGCAATCACTATCAGGCACTAGCACCACATCTGACCTTGGGTATGGTGGTGCCAGTGCTACTCCTGAAAGAGCCAGTTCACATGTTCATGGCCAGAGACAATGAACTATCCACTCTACCATGTATAGTGCACAGCTGTCCAGCATACACTTGTGTCGCTCTAGCACTGGGCTTGACTATGTGCCCCACTGTCGCAAGCAGGTCACCAAAAGAAACACGCATGATGTTAGACTGGCAGTAGTGTTACAGAATGACAGGTGTGTCATGGACTTGTGCATGCGTTGGTTCCAGGCATCTGAAGGGTTAAACAATGAACATATGGCGGCAATACAGCAGTGCAGCAGAAATATGATGTCAGCAAGGTAAGGCAGTATACATGCATGGCTCTCTAGGTGCATATGTGTATAACAGTGTATCAGGGACAATGGGGGCAGTCAGAGTAATCATGCTTTCATACTTTGTGACAAGGTCTGCTATCCTCGATACGTGTCACCTGGGTTTTCTGAATGTACAAATCTAAAAAGTGGTAGACATCAGTTATGCTTATGTGGAGGAGGGAAATTTAGAGACCAGCAGCTAGTCACTTGCCCATCAAATGCATAATCATTGCACAGTGATAGCCTATATGGGCATATCTGTAGTGCTGTAAAACAGGATATATTTATACACATACACACACATACATAGAGTTAGCTGAAGTGAGATTAGAACCCCTACCTATCTATTATTGCACACTCCAGCTCACAGTACTTATCACATGCGCCATGGAGTTTGTCTGATATTAGACTGTCAGCCAGCACTCTTAAGGTGGATGACATCAGCAGACCTTGTAAAGGAGGCCAATGTAGAGGCCAGCAGCTAGTCTCAGGGCCTTAAAATACATAACCATTGCACAGAAATAGGCCAGCTGGGCATGTCTGCAGTGCTGCAAGGGGATATATTTACACACATAAGTGGGACGATGTGAGATTAGAACCCCTACCTATCTACTATTACACACCACAGCTCACGATATTTATCGCATGTGTCACAGGTTATGTCTGTTGCATATGTGGATGCAGACACAGTACTTGTGGAGTACACAATGTGGCTTTGTGTTAGACAGCATGTGTAGCCTTCAGAGTGATACTGCTTGGTTCTGTTATTGTACCTAGTGTCCTAGCAGTGGGATACTTGGTAATATCCCTGCTATACTTGTACAGTTACCAGTTTGGCCATATGTGGCTGTTTGCAGTTTGATAGGCAGGCATGTGGCCAGGGACAATATGGCCTGTCCAAGGAATGCATTGCAACTATAGTACATTACACCAACTGCTCACCTGTGTCTGTTTACAGGGTGATATTCCACAGGCACAGGGGTCTGTGGATGAATGGGTTATGTACTGTTGCGGCCTTTGTCTGGTTCCATCGGGCAACTTTTGTGATGTGTAAATGCAAATAACCCCAGCATTCTGGAGTATGTGAGAACATTCATACATCCTCACACATCTCTATATAAATGTGTATAACAAGACTGTCTCCTTAACTATTGTGTGTGTACGTTATGTAAGTGTATGTATATATCTATCTATCTATATATATATATATATATATATATATATATATATAGCTTATCATATATATATATATATAGATATATATATATATATATATATATATAAATATATATACATATATATTATATATTATATATATATATATATATATATATATATATATATATATATATATATATATATATATATGTGTGTGTGTGTGTGTGTGTGTGACACATACTGAATAACACTAATCAAGTGTGAGGGGGATAGGGAGAGAGAGAGAGATATGTATATGTGGCTGTCTGTATGTACAGACATATTTCCACATAACAGGTCTTTGGGTGGAAGAGGCAACAGACTTGGGCTCAAGTTAGCTAAGTGCAGGAGTATGCCCAGTGTGAAAGTCAGTACTTACAATGTGACTCCAGGCCTGACCTAACTGTACGCCAGTCCAAGATTATGCATGCTGCAGGCCATTCGCTGCTGCACCTGTTACCACAGTACAGCACAGCTGATAATGTTCAAGGCATTACCCAGCTGTTTACTGACCTTATTATGTGACACATACCTCTCAACTGTACAAAGCTTCACAGAATGTTCAGATTTTTGCCTCATATTTTTTGTTCTGTAACATTGTGGTTTTCTGGCAAATTAATGGCAAAGCATTGAAGATTGAAGTTAAGAAATAATGACAGACATTTGAGTTTCAGTGTTCTGTATTTACTGATAGATTTTTTTTGAATAAAAGTGAGAAAAGAAACATGTAACTGCATTACTGGTCTTAAACACAATATTTGCTGTAGTATATTGTTTTGATTGTAACAAAGTGGTCACTGGATCCAACTTTCCAATTTGAAACCCATGTTTATTTATAATAAATGATGCTCAGAAAAAGAAGAAATGTAGTTCATACCAACCAGCTCAGTCTTCAGTCAAAGTATATATTTTTTGCGGGTTCTTGTTTAGCAGTCTTACTATAGTTCATGTTAAAAGCAGTATTTATTTACATTCAGGTACAATATTTCATTACAGAGAGAGTTTTTGCACAATAGCTGACAAACTAAATTAACAATACTTTCAGAGATCTCACAACAAAAGACCACTACTTCTTGAAGTTCTTCAGACAGTGATACAAGCTAAAATATACTTTCCTGCTACACAGGCAGGGATAAATCCAGCTGACTTCCCACTACACATTTAACTCCCTTCCTACATAGGGATATTGTCCAGATTGCTTTCCTTCCTCCTAATAACATATGTAACATCTTCTAAATTCCTGCCAGGACATTCTCCAGACCTGAAGGTCAAGAATGTGTTTTATTTCAGGTTACTAGACTTTCTCCCTCAAATATTTTTATTTTCAATTAAAATAACATTTACATAATCTTTTTAAATATCATTTTAAATAACTACATACAATATTTACAATAGCATGACTTTCAGTTATATGCACTGTATGTTATTAAATATAGAATTAAAAGATCAGTCATCAGAGATACAAGATTGATTATTGCAGAGTGTCCAACAAAGATATAACTTTCTTCCAAAGATTATTTACCAATGGCCTGGGATAGATTTGTAGATATTTGATTTTTATTTCCATCAATGCAGTTGTCTTCAGTAAAGTGTAGAATTCTTCCAAGGTCAGGGGTGTATTTGAATTCCACCTTCTGGTTATGCATTTCCTAGATATAGCAAGTATTGTCCATAACAAATACATATTTGTCTTATTCAGGTAGATACCTTCATTTACATTTAGTATAATCAATACTTTAGTTAAGGTAAAGGACTCATTAAATAAAGCTTGTAAAAAATGATTGATTCTATTCCAATATGATTTAATTTTATTACATTCATAAAAAATATGAATCCAGTCTGCTTTATTTGATGTTTCACACCTCCAGCAAAAAACATTTGTAGTAGTACTGATCTTTTTAATTCTATCTGGTGTTAAAAATGTTCTATGTAAGTATTTCCAGTTAAATATTTTCCAGTACTGTGTGTTAGAGGTGTAATTAACTGATAGTAATATATTAGTTTTAATTTCTTTTGTTAACTGCAATGACTGATCTTTTGTTAAGAACAGATGGTTTGGGAATTGTTTTATATGTTATTAACTCTTTATATAGATTTGAAATGGAATTTTTCTTTTCACAACTATTATGTATAAATTCATACGGAAAACGTATTAGATTGGGAATATCTTTAAATAAGGAATTATTAATTAATTTGCATAAATCTGGAGTGTACATTAGAATGCTTTTATAAGGTTAACCAGTCCTGTGTTGGAATATTGTAAGCTGTTTTTATCATATGTATATCTAAAACATTTAATTTATTTACACATTGAAACCAGTATAAGAATCCATTTATTTCCCAGGAGGTTGTTTCCCTATATCTTTTGTGAGGAAAGTTCTTAGCAATGGTAAATGGGGTTAAAAGGTCACACCAAAGTTTTAGATCTATGTTTGCATTGATAAGTTTCCTAAAGGATTTGATGTAATTTTTTATCAGTGTTGTTTTAGAAGGTTTTGTTATATTATATTGTATACTTTTGCATAGTATGTACCAGGGTTTGTTTGATATGTCTACTATTAAATTTTTCTTAACATATTCAATTATAAATATAGCTGTTGTTAATTCTTTCCAGTTGGAAAAATAATTTGGGTTTATCCAGTCTATTGTAGTTTTAAACACAGATGTTTTTTGTATATATTTCTATTTCTGGGAAGTTCAATCCTCCTTGTTTCCAGGGTCTGATGTGATGATTTAGAGCTACTTTATTCTTTTTGGGATACCATAAAAAATTTATTAAACATGAATTTATTTCTTTAAGAATGCATCTTTCAGGAATTAACTGTATTGCTGATGCTACATATAGTATGTTTGGCAATAAGACCATTTTCATTAATTGCAATCTGTCTTCAAAAGTTAATATAATTTTGTTCCACTTTTATATATATATATATATATATATATATATATATATATTAATTGTTTTAATAATGTTTTTATAATTTAGTAATATTGTTTAGTTTATATTTTTGCATAACACTATTCCTAAATAATTTAGCTTAAGTTCTTGTTTTCCTGTGATGGCTTTATCTGTAACTTGTAGTTCTTTTTTCTTATTTAAAAATATAAATTTTGATTTTGATCTATTAAAGTGTAAACCTGAAATCTTATAAAATTTCTCCATTACTTCTTCTAGCTCTCCTAATGACTCTGTGGAGTTTGATAGGGTTAATAAAATATCAGCAAAAAGCATTATTTTAGATATGTACTGGTCATAGACTTCTATTCCTTTTATTCTTGAATCATTGTGTATTATTTTTGCAAGTATTTCTATAGCCAAAGTAGATAAAAATAGGAGAAAGGGGCATCCTTGTATAGTACCTTTCGTTATATGGATAGATTCTGATGTGAAAGGACCTAATTTAATCTAGGCTAAGTTATTAATATATATGTTTTTAGTAATAAGATGAAGGGAGGAGGAAATTCAAATAATGCTAAAGTTTTAAATAGATATCTCCAGTTGAGGGAATCAAAGGTTTTTTCTATGTCTAATCTGATTACAAGTGTTTCTCTATCTTCTTTATTCACATAATCTATAAGAGTAAGTATTCTTTTAATATTATCATGTGTGTGCCTGTTATATAAAAATCCAGTTTGATCATTATTAATTGTCTTTGAAAGTGGGATTTTTATTCTGTTAGCTAGGATTGACATGAATATTTTGTAATCATTATTCAGTAATGATATAGGTCTGTATGAGGTGCAAAAGTCTGATGGTTTATTATCTTTTAGAACTGGTGTTATGAGAGAATATTTCCATGAGGGTGGTACTTTTGCTTCTGAATGGACTTCTAGCAAAGTTTTATGAAAAAGGGAGATTACTGTTGAAGGGAAGAGTTTGTAAATTTCCATAATTATACCATCTATCCCCGGAATTTTGTTAGATTTACTTTCTTTTATCTTGTCAACAATTTCTTTGTAGGATATAGGTTTTTGTAGGTCTAGTTTTAAGTTTTCAGGAAGTTTTTTATATTGCTAAGGTTTGTATCTAAGTTTATTTGGTTGGTATTTAAATTGTCTTTTTTTGAAGTGTTCCATATAATGGAATCAACATGCTTCAAGGATGTCTCCTATATCTGATACCTTTTTCCCTTTCTTTTCATGATATATACTACTAATGTTATTTGCTTTAGATTGTATTTTAATTCTTGTAGATAAGTTATGTAGACATCTGGGGAGGTGGCTAATGACTTTATTTTTAATTTTTCCAAGGCTAGACAAGTTTTGTGTGTTAGAATTTCATTATATTTTTTATTTAATTCCTCTATTTCATTTTTGACTTCTGGACAATTCTGATTTTAGATTTTGTCAAGAGTCTGGTTTGCAAGTCTAATGATTCAGTTTCCCACTGTCTAACTTTGTTTTTGTACCAGCTAAGGGTCTTACCAAATAAATATGCATTTAATAAGTCCCAAACCATGACTCTACTGATTTCTGTTGTATTATTAATTTCAAGAAATAATTGTAGTTCTGACAACATCCAGGGTCTGAATTCTTTAATTTTTGTGATATATGATGGAATTCTAGTTGAGAGGATTAAAGGTTTAAACTCTATTTGTAGCTTCATCATCAGAGAGTCACGATCTGAGAAGGGGCATGGAACTATTGAGAAGTTGAGGATTTTTGTTTATAAATCTTGAACTATGAATAATTTGTCTATTCTGGTTTGTGTTCCAAATCAATAGTCTTTATGGGAAAATAATAAAGATTTATCATCTTTTACTTTAAAAGTGTTAAATGAAATTAATCAATCCATCTTTTTAAGGATTTTGAAATAGTTGCTATGGGAAAAGGCTTCTTGGTGGTTTCAGAAGCTTCTAAGGTACAATTAAAGTCTCCTCCCAGTATAAGATTTCCTTTATAATTGTTGGAAATAAAATCTAGGTGTTTTTTAACCATTCCTGCTCCAATTCCTGGGAACCAATATAGATTAGCTAAGGTCCATATTCTGTTATTAAATTTAATTATAACAAATGCTAGTAGACCTTCTTAATCTTCATATTTATTAATAACATTTGGAATGAGTATCCTTTTCTTCCAGAGAATTGATACTCCTTTTGTCTTTGTTCTATAGGAGGATTGAGCTAAGACAGTATAGTCCTTAGGGTTCCAATAAAGCTATCATTAGTCTTAAAATGCATTTCATGGAGAAATACTACTTGTGACTTATTTAGATTTAAATATTTTAGTAGGTTTGATCTTTTATTTGCATTATTTAAGCCATTAGCATTTAATGATAAGAATGTTAAATCCATTTCAAGTTATTGTTGGAAGAAACTTTTTGTTTCTTTTTTTTTTTTATTTTGATTATAGTAGTTATACCATATTCTCTGATAACACTGAATGATATTTTTATGTGTGTAAACTTGGGAGTGTAATTTAATGTTCTTCTTTAAATACAAGTAGGGTAAAATTCTAGTCAGGCTTGAAAAAAGCGCTTCTATAAAACATTAATTCTAAAGTATAATATAAATTTCCCATTAAACATGGAATGAAATTCATTCCTAAGCCAATAGATAAAGATAGATCTATTGGATTATCACTCATACCTTTAACCAACAATATCAAATTAACTCCATATGTTAACTTATTATATGGAGAATGTTCTTAAAAGAGATATGAAATTCTATATTATTCTATTATTGTTCTATAGTATTTTATATATCAGGATGGAATAGAAAATATCCAATATTTAGTTACCCTTAAGAGATCCCAAACATGTCATTTATGTCATTTTGGATAAACTAAATGCAACAGAGGAGCATACACTAAATTAGCCAACAACAAATAGATTATTACTAAAATAATCTGAATAAAAGGACTCTGCAGGAGATAATGAGTGATTACCAATGAAATATGAATTTACTGTAGGTATACTGTCTTCCTTTACTTTCCCACTCTTCAGCTCACCAACTTCAACTTACACTTATGAAAAGACATGGCTTATCAGTGGTATCCTGACTCTGAGTAGAGGCGTCCTACATTCTAGTGTGCAGTGCTTTTGCATATTTATAGATTTACAAAGCAGAGTCTAAGAATGAACCATGACCACCCTGACATTCCCATCCTGCATAGGGCACCTCCTGCTTCCAGAATGGGTAATCACATCAGCTCTAGAATGAATGTGAAGGTACCTATACGGTAATCAAGACTTATCTTAGGTAAGTATTAATCAAATAGTATTTAGAGCATCTTAGAGAGTTCTCGGGGCAGTTAGAATACTCTTAAGCCTCTCCTCCCTTGACCAAAAATAGAGATTTTCCTTCCCTTTCTTTCCCTTGTTTTAAATCAGTACTAATAAAAGAAATTCAGCAAACATAGGTAAACAGAAATAACATTCAGTAGTCCATCTTGTACATGACTCTCAATCCATTAAACAAGTCAGTGACTAACATCACTTTAGTAAACATTATAAAGACAAATTAGAAATAATTTACTAGCTCTTTAAATTTTCTGATAAAGCAAAATGTTAACAATAAGCTATTTTAACTAAAAGTATAAAGCATTTCAATTTTTCCTTGCATATATACATTTCTACTTATATTGTAGTATCAATAGCTGTCTTTGAAAACTGTAGAATACTTCACTTCTTCAAATCATTCCTTTTTCAATTCAGGTTTTGTTTTGTCAAAACGGCAACAATATTTCAAGGGCACGATTAATATTTAGACTGATGTTTCAAATAAATAACTTGTCAGTTGCCAATTGAGTTAGTTTAGAATATATGGTTAGTGCAAATATAGCATGTTGCAAAAATAATATGTATTTTTTCGTGTGCTCTAGAGACTGTCATATGCAAGTGAAATATATAACGTAGCATATATAGAGCAGATAGCTTATGTATTCAGGTTGTTAAAGTAAATTATGGTTATTAATCAGGCAGTTTCATTTAAATTCACAAGTAATTTGGAGACATTTCAGTTGAGTTTCCAGGAATGTGTAGTCCAATGTGAGTAATTGAGTCCACTTTTCCTCATAAACTTATGTCACAATTCATTAAACTAAGCAGGGTCTAACATCTGTCTAATAATCATTATAAAGAGAAAGAATAGTAATTTCCTAGCTCTTCAAACTTTCTGATATCGCAAAATGTTGACAGTAAGCTATTTTAACTGGAAGACTAAAACATTTCAATAATTCCTTGTGAATATATATTTTTACTTTTATTGTAGTTTCAAGAACTGTCTTTAAAATCTATGCATTACTTCACTTCTTTCAAGTCATTCATTTTACAATTCAGATTATATTTTGTCAAAATATCAATAGCATTTCAAGGGCACATTTAATATTTAAACTGATATTTTAAATGAATAGCTATCAGTTACCAAGTGAGTTTGTACAGAGTGTGAGGTAACTGCAAAGATAACATTTTGCAAAAAGTAATATGTATCTTTTCATGTGCACTAGAGACTGACAATTTCAAGTAACATATAAAATGTAACTTTTACAGTGCAGCCATCTTGTGAAATCAGCATGTTAAACTGAGAAATGCTTTTTAATCAATCAGCTACATGTAGTTTGGGAACATTTCAGTTGTGTTTCCAGGAACATGTAATCCTATGAGGATAAATCATATTTATAATATGATTACCGATATAAAATATTTATAAATAGTGCTATTATGTATTTATTTTAGCTTGCTTCAGTTGTTTTTCATTTTATTAACTAAACAACATTACTTTTTCTTATTATTTGTTATCTGTGAGGCTAAATGCACTTTGCAGGTTCACAGTGTCCTTAGAAACTGCAGCAATTCTTTACTGTTGCTATGGCAAGGAAAAGAGACGGTGAAGAAAGCTTCACTTCTTTTAACCAACAGTACATTTTTCCCTCCTTTCTTTATGTATTTGCTAATACTAAAAGGAAATAATTCAAAGGACATATGTACACAAATGGAACATTTCAGAGTTAATCACGAACATGTCCCCAATCCCAATAAGCATAACAGTGACTATCATTAATCTAATAAATATTGTAATAACAATTAAGTTCACTATTCCAAATAGTCTACCATAAAACTAGATTATTTTAGACTATTATTTATCTATGTATAGATAGTGTGTTATTAAATATATACAGACTATATTAGTATAGTAAATAGGAGAGAATTTAGAAAGGGAGACACGATGCAGTTAAATAATAATAAGAAAAGAGAGAAGAGAGAGAGAAAGAAAAGAGAAAATTAAGAGAAAATACACATAAAGTATGTTAATTTACAGTATAAATATGTCATGTGCTATATAAATCTCCTTCTGTGAAAGCAAAGTACCCTGTTTTACATACCTAAGGTAATGTGCAAAACTCTCATGTGTCATCTATTTTCAAAAAAATATAGATAAAGATTCCAGTAGTTAGTTACCTTTATTTTAAAATTCCAAGCAGTAAACTTGGTCCTTTAAAGTACAATTCATATCATAGTAGATGCTTTGAGGGATTTGGCTGTAACACTATCAGTCTTTTGCTTCTTCTTTTTGACATCTGTCCAGACATTTGTTTCTTTTGTTCTCTTGAGAGAAGGTGACATCCAATCCATATCTTCTAGTAAAGTAATCACATTATTAGTTTTAATAAATGAAGAGGCTTCTTCTAAGTCAATAAAAGTCCTCATCTTGTTGGCATACAGTATTCTTATCTTAGCTGGATATGCAAGTTGTGCCTTGCTGTTATTTTGTTTCAGAAACTTTATCATTGGCCACACATTTTTCCTTTGTCCCATTATTCTAGATGAATAGTCATTATCAAATCTTATCAGGCTCTGTTTATATTTTAGAGGTTCCTTCCTCCAAGCAGATCTTAAAATCAGTTCCTTGTCCAAGTATGAAAGAAATTTGATAATTATTGACCTAGGAGGAGAGTTTGTGTTAGTGGCAGGTTTCCCAAGAGCTCTGTGCACCTTTTCAATGCCAAAGGAAAGTATTTTTAAATTTAAAAAATCAGTGATCCAGCTTGATAAAAAGGAAATAATATCCTCACCTTCTGTGTTTTCAGGTAATATGAAAATCCTGATGTTATTTTTCCTCTCCCTATTTTCCAAGTCATCTACTTTATTAACCAACCAAGTGTTTTGTTTAAGAAGCAGTTCTTTCTGTGTTTCTTCTTCCTTAAGTCTGCTTTCTAAGGCATTTAGAGAAACCTCTATTCCTATTATCCTTGTCTGGTGTTATAGCATTTCCTTGAGGGTGTCAACCTGTTTTTGACTGCTTGTTTTAAGATTTTCTAGGTTCTCTTTAAAATCATCCATCTTCAAAGACAACTCAAACTTTGAACATATGAAAAAAAAAAGAAAGAAAGGGAACTTGCCTGAGTGGTGTAAGCAGGGGGACAAGCTCCGCTGCACCCCCCCACACCCCCTGCTCTTTAAATATACCAACTCCAAAACTACACTATAATGCAGTAAAGTGAAGATTTCCCTTTACTGCACTGTAGTGCGGTCTCGAAGTTGGTATATTAAAAGAGCGAGGTGTGTAGGGGTGCAGGGGGCCCTCCTGCCTACAGCAGTTTTTTTTTTTTTTTGGTACATATGTTTGAAGTTTTATAACGTCGAACATGTAAATTCAATTTTATGATGTTCGAAGTTATAAACCTTTGAACATATAATATAGACCCTAGTTAAGTGAGATGCCCATAGTCACACAGTTCCTTGAATAGAATAACATGAGTAATTCTACTTTTGAGATTCTTAATAAGCCTTTCAGGAATTTACAGCAAGATAGTCAGATAAAATTATGTCCTGGTACTGTGCACAGAGGCTATCAACTATGTGGGAAGCATACAACAGGCAATTATGAGTGGTTAGTAAGAGGAGGTAGGGTGGTGCAGTGGTGTAGCGGTTAGCAGTGTCACCTCACAGCAAGAGGCTCTCCAGTTCAGTTCTTGGCTGGGGTGCCTTCTGTACAGAGTCTACATGTCCTTCCTGCATTCAAGTTGGTTTCCTCAGGGTGCTCCAGTTTCTTCCCACATTCCAAAGACATGTAGTAGGTGGATTGGACACTCTAAATTGGCCCTAACTGTGAGTCACAGTGAATGTGTGCTTGTGAATGTGTGTGGTGCACCCTCTGAGGAGGGTTGGGCCTTGGGCTAGCAACCTGAGTCCATAAGACCCGTAACTGCTACAGAAACAGCAAGCATTGAAATGTGCTCATTGCCTGATGTACCACATGCTGTATAAACAGGAAAGAGAGACAAAGTAAGAGGAGATGAATTTTAAGATGTTAATGCAATAGAAAAGAGTTTAAGTATCATAGTAACATAGCTGAGGCAAGGGATATGGTACACACAAGTACGTTAGTTAGATCTAAAGATTACATTTTAGTGTGGGACAGAGATTAAAAGGGACTGGTCATAGCCAGAAGTTATCCTTAAGGGAAAGACCACCACTAAGCCTGACCTTCTTGAGCTAGAACATTTGAAGGGACAAGCCACTGCTCTGCTACATATATGCTTGTGAGTGTGTTGGCTCACTTATTTAGAGTCTGAGGTGGAAGGTGATGCTAACATGAATTGCTTTATATTGTGTAAGTTGGTGTGGTGCTATCTTAAAACATCTGTCATTCCACAAGGCAGTATTGTAGTCTGCCAGTAGAAATATGTTGCTTGGGCTGATATATCATATTTATTTTCTTTCTCTTTGTACCACTGATAGCATACTCTTCTGAGGCTCTGAAACAGAGCAAACCCTGACCACCATTTTGTTCCTTGTTAAGTTGGTGGTACTTTAGTACAAAATGCCTGCCTGGAAGGTGAGGAGCAGCAGTAACACAGGACAGGGGGCAATGGTGTATATAATGCCTTTCCTGTACCTTGTGTGTGAGCTTCAATAAATACTGATAGTGACTGTAGATTTCACTGTGTGTTAATATTGAATTTGATGTCAGTAATTCATCTCCCTGAACACTTCAAATTTCACTGATGGCAAGTTTGGAGTCTAAAAAATGTCACATCATCTGGCCAAATATATAGGTAGGTGTACTCAATGGACTAAAAAGCTTTTGTACAATTTTTCATCTTTCAAGCACATTCATAACTGTTCAGCATCTGGTCACTCACATCTACTCCACCCATTTCTTTCCATTTATTAACATCTCACTTGATCTTCAGAGTGCCATGCTGTCTTCTTTCACTTGACACCACTTACAGAGGTTAGCATGCCCACAGATAGTTTTGCTATGTGTTTAATATGCCACATTATGGCACACCCTTTTGACTAGTCTGCAGATATATGTATCACATGATGTTGCTAACATTTAATCTTACCTTCCAGATCTGTAGTGGTATACATAATCTGGTAAGGCTTACAGTTCCAGAGAAATCAGTATGCAGGATCATAGATGGAGTACAAGTTTAGGTGCATCAGCAGAACATATCCCTTCTGAGACATAAGATCCCAACAAATGTATCAGGATTTCATCCATGATTAGTCCTGCATGGATCTGCTCATATTATGCTACACTGCTCTAAGTGGTGGTTTCAGGAACAGTTACAGATGTGTTTTCCTTTTCTATGGCAATGAAAGTAGGCTTAACTGTACATGCAATAAAATTCCACATATTTCCTATAATGCTGGTCTTATATGAGCTATCACAGGGCATGAATCTGTTTATGTCAGCGGGATATACTAAACTCTAACCCACCTTTGTGCAGATGTATTCCAATTGTGTTCACTGAAGCTGGTTGAACTAGCCAGGCAGGGTTAGAGTTGAAGAACAAAGCTGTCTCATTGATTTTGAGGGAAGAGAGAGACAAAGAGACTGCCTAACTTGCCACATGGCTCACATCCAGTAGAGGCAGTAGTTGTAACCTGTGGCCATGTGCCTAAACAATTATGCATTTTCATGCAGTAACCATGATTTGTCTCATGTTTGACAGGTTGTATGAATCACTGAGCTGGAGCAATGGAGGTTTAACACATGTAAAGTTGTCACGTGTGTTAATAGAGATACGCCTATAAACCCCCTTGATGCACGTCTGTAGAATGGTTTATGCAGCCATCTGTCACTGATTGAGAATTAGTGGTATTGGGCTATTCATACAATGGTGGGAATGAAAGTCAGTACACACAAGAAGAAACAGAGAAAACATTTCCAGGTCCTGGTCAGTGATATAGAATGCTTTTAATCCGTATGCAGAACAAAACACCAATAGCAGATAAGCATGAGATTATAATTATTAGAAATATGCATAATTTATCCCTCTCATATGTGCAGCCAGAAATCATGTGATGAAACTGCAGAACCTGCTACTGTGGGGCGAACAGGGAACTTGTATTATTGCCTCCACAGATAACTTTTGGGATGGGTCAAGAAAAATTTCTGGGAAGTCATAGAGCTTTGTAAGTAAACAGGAAATGAGAACGCTGATGAAACACGTTGTAATACTTGGTTGCTGTATTTCTGAAGCTTAACCTTGCCTATTTTGTCAGACATGGTGGCTATTAACTGCTGAATTGGATGAAATGGAATATGTCAATAAGAATGACTGCAATAGGTGCAAATTGATATGAAGCTTAACTCGCCTAGAAGTGGAGTAAACAAAAGTCATTTTAGCGTTGCTGCTGCAGAGTGTCTCCTCAGGCTTCATTTTTTAAAACTTGGTGACCAGTCGGCATTTGAATCCATATTAACTTTAAGATACAATGCAAATGGCTAGACTATTTATCACAGTTCATTCTGTAAAGAAAATAGAGAAAAAATATCATGTAGGCATTATCAGCAGAAAGATATAAAATATGATTTAGAGTTGACATTTTCCTGCAAGTTGTCAAGTATGGATTCTAGTATGCATGCTTCTGCCTTATTATCACTCAGCTAGATCAGAAGAAGGTGAGGTGTGCTGCATTATACTGATATAACACCTATAACTATATAAGTTTATATGGCAGATTGCCTGCTCATCATCAACAGAAACAAGTTCTACTACTGCATTTGCATTCAGCGTGACACGTCCATGTACATAGTACATATTTCTGTCGTAAATCAATAACAGATACTTAAGACAGATTTAGGCAGTGTTTCTGTCCAGTGTTTTCATACAGAACCCCTGCTACTCCATTTGATTCTTTTTAAGTCATTACATTTTGCTGCAGTGATTAGCAACCATAGATGCCCCATTCTTTGCTTGACAGCCCACTTCAGTATTTCAAGCCTTCTGACTTACAAGGAACTTAATATTTTCTTTGTAGAATCTTAAGATCCCAGTTGATTCTGAATGCAGCCTCTTTTAACTCTATTCAAGACTGTAACAAGCTTGCAAAAAGCTCCCTAGACCTGTCAATTTGACAGTTCCCTTTTGATTTTAGTGCTTTTGGACAATTTATGTTCTGCCTGTTAGCTGTCTGATATTTTTCCCTTTGTTTCAGCCACATACTTCCCAGAAGCAAAACTGTCTTGCTGTAGTATTGATAATGTTTTTACAAAACATGCATCGAATACAATATATAATCCATGTAGCTTCTGAATCGCCATAGCTAGCTACTGTCTGCAGGGAGAAGAATATCCATACTTTTATCCCCATTAGTGTATTAATGTATAAATAAATACATAAAATTTGATAAAAGGCAACAAAAGAAGCCTCAATAATTTATAATCATATTGTACTTTTATATATAACTATAGCAATCTCTATATCTGTCTATAGCTATAGATTGAATTGCATTATATATAGATGTAGATACATTCAATTTCATCCTTACAAGGATGTTGTACCCCTACTTTTAAAGTAGTACTGGTTACTTCTTGAAGCCCACTGTAATTGATTACTATGCCAGAAATCTTGTACTGAAGGCATGTACTACTACTGACTCCATTAACTTCACATACAGCACAGCTTTAAGAATAAGACATATGCTAAGCACAAGAAAGGGACTTATATTTTCCATTTCTGCCATGAACACTTTTATATGAAGTTTTTGATAAATGGTTAAGTTTACCCTGTGGACTTTTATGGTTGTGTCATATCATAGAACCTCAGGATGATTAAACTGAAAACCTCCATTTGGAACAATAATCTGCAACATTCCTATTTATTTATTTATTAAATACTTTGGTGTGTTGATCTAAAATTATTTTTCAGTTTCAACTCGGGCCACATGTATATACATTTACAGCAGGTAGATTTAAGGCAAAAGAATGATGTGCAAAATGGGTTTAGGTTAAGAACAGAAACTGTACAACACAGGAATCACATTACAGCCCTAATTATTACTGGTCAAAGTTATCGCTGCATCAGAGTAAAGAATGAGCCAACTGCCTAAATAAACACATGCAAGCAACAAGAGTGAAAATATAGAGAGAAAAAAGGTTTTTAATTGTCACTGAAATGCTATGGTTTGAAACATAGTAGGTTCCCACTGAGCCTTAGCCTTGCATAAGAAGAAAAGTAATTTTCTACACTGACAAATTAAAAATCACAGGAGTGATGCTTTAAAAACGCTTGCAATTATGACACCTAAGCTGTTATGCAGTAGTATTAATAAAATAAGCTTGCTTCTTCAAAGCTGTTTACATATATAACAGTAGTGCTGTTTGGGAAAAAAAGCTCTTACTGCAATTTTATATGTGAGCACAGAAACCTGAAAATAAAAAAAAAAATGGTCTGTTTAAAGTCAGAATCAAAATTTGTCCCATTTTACAGAGCTATTTTATCACAGTCTCTTACAACTTACCAAAAAATGTTTTTATTTTAGTGTGGTTCATAAAGGAAATTGATGCTACTTTTTTGTTGTTTTCAAGTGTCTATTTGGTTCTCCAGTCTTGGACACAATATTTGCTTGAGTGACTCGACTATGAGATTTAAACAAGTTAGGAAATCTGTATCATTTTTACCTCAACCAAAAAAAAAAAAAAAAAACCATGAGCTCAACACACTATACAAATATGCTCTGAATAAATATTTTTAATGCAGCTCACAGAAGGAGAGCACATCAGTTAGACTTTTGGGGGTTCCATCTATGTACCACATTCATCCTATCAATAAAATTATGTTAAGATGCTAAGATGAAGTAAAGTGAAACACAGACTATTGCATGGCTTTATAGGACAACACTGTCAGAGTTGCAGCAAATTCTGATGGAATCCTGATTCCGGACATACTAAAAGGTGCAGTTGTATTTTCATTTCTTTATAATTCTGAACAGTAGGAATAAAGGTAGTTTATTAGTTGTAAACTGAAGACAAAGAAAATTCTTAAAAGGTTAAACATCTAAAGTAGTTTGCATGAGTAGTGGCTTGAGAAGTTTGGGAGATGATAAAGTGTCAAAAATGGTGACAGAAGTAAAATGCCACCATGGACAGACACAGTAGAGCATGTTCATATACCTTAGATGATTAGAATATGTGTGTATCATCATATAATGAAGAGTTTAGTAAGTGGTCAGTGCACCTCCAGATCAATATACAATCTTGCTATTAAACACAGAAGATCTTTACCTTGCATTAATGCTTTGTAAACTCTTATCATTTATGTTCATTTACAAGTCCTTGACTGAGGTCAGTTCCATGTGACCTTTTCATGTTCTATGTTTTACAGCACTCACTGCCATTCTTCTGAAATGCTATTCCAGTAAGCATATTGATACTAAAGACTGCTCTAGATCTTTTAGACTATACTTCATGATCTGGCTTTATGGATCCACTGAGTAGTGTAGACATATACTGCATGATGAACTTCCTAAATAGAAATAACATGATGGTGAATTTAAAACCAGCAGTGGAATGCATAGTGTTACCAGTGTTAGATATAAGATATACAGCTTTACTGCTACTGAATTAGTTGCAGTGATTTGTATATGCCACATTTTCCAAGTTCGGGAGAGATCTCAGTTTGTCTGTGCATCTCAGTGAAGCTACACCACATCCTCTGGTTGTTTAGCTTATGTATTAAGCCTTCTGACATATTAATCAGACTGGCAAGTTTACTACAGTCCTATAATGAAATTATTGACTGAATTAGTATTTGCTCCTTTTCCTGCATTAACGCTGGCTGAAGTTTAAAATCCACATCTGAAACATTTCTAAAGATCAACAGACATGGTTTGACATCCTTTTAATCTCATTTGTTTTCAAACAATGAGTGGACAGAAAAGTCCAAACATTAGTAGTCTATATTAAAGAATATAGGAGAAAAACTACAGTTATATCCCTGTGTAAAGTAGTATTAGGAATGTTTATGGTCTGTCACACACAGTCTAAATCTAGTGCAAATGTCTGAATGACGATCTGAAATAGACGTGAATGATCCTTCACAAAAATTATACCAAAAAATTCCCCACTTACAAACTATGATATCTGTACAGTACTAAATATTTCAAACATTGTGTGACACAAGTGATGTGACAAAAATATTAAATGATTATAAGAATTAAGTGCAGTAAAGTGTGCAGTACACAGAACATATAGTTACTTAGAAATTTATGTCACACTAAGATTAATACATATACTTAGCCAACAGGGTGCTGGTAGAAATTGGGCTACTGTTGGCCGAAGGAGGAGAAGAGGCGGAAGGCATGGCTGAAGGCAGGAAGAGAGGAGAAAGGTTAGGACTGTGGTAGTGAGGGTCGGAACTTTGAATGGTGGCAGTATGACTGGTATAGGGAGAGAGCTAGCTGATATGATGGACAGAAGGAAGGTTGGTATATTGTGTGTGCAAGAGACCAAATGGAAGGGGAGTAAGGCTAGATGTATCAGAGGTGGGTTCAAATTGTTTTATCATGGTGTGGATGGGAGGAAAAATGGCGTAGGAGTTATTCTGAAGGAACAGTATGCGAAGAGTGTTTTGGAGGTGAAAAGAGTGTCAGATAGAGTGATGTTTATGAAGTTGGAAATTGATGGTGTAATGATAATGCTGTTAGTGCATATGCTCCACAAGTTGGGTGTGCAATGGATGAGAAAGAAAAATTTTGGAGTGAATTGGATGAAGTGGTGATGACTGTACCCAAGGTTGAGAGAGTGGTGATTGGAGCAGATTTCAATGGGCATGTTGATGAAGGGAACAGAGGGGATGAGGAAGTGATGGGTAGGTATGGTGTTAAACAAAGGAATGCAGAAGGTCAGATGGTAGTTGGTAGTGGATTTTGCGAAAAGGATGGACATGGCTGTAGTGAATACGTATTTTAACAAGAGGGAGGAGCACAGGGTGACATACAAGAGTGGAGAAAGATGCACAAAGGTGGATTATATCTTATGTAGGAGGGCCAGTTTGAAGGAGATTGGAGACTGTAAAGTGGTGACCGGAGAAAGTGTAGTTAGGCAGCATAGGATGGTAGTTTGTAGGATGACGTTGGTGATCAAGAAGAGGAGGAGGAGTGTGAAGGCAGCACCAAGGATCAAATGGTGGAAATTGAAAAAGGGTAATTCTGAGGTTGAGTTCAGGGATGAGTTAAGACAGGCACTGGGTGGCAGTGAAGAGTTACCAAATAGCTGGGCAACTACAGCAGAGCTAGTAAAGGAGATGGCTAGAAAGGTGCTTGGTATCACATCGGGACAGAGGAAGGACGACAAGGAGACATGGTGGTGGAATGAGGAAAAACAGAAGAGTATACAGGCAAAGAGGTTGGCAAAGAAGAAGTGGGATTGTCAGAGAAATGAAGAAAGTAGACAGGAGTATAAGGATATGAGGTGCATGGCAAAGAGAGAGGTGGCGAAGGCTAAGGATAAGGCATATGATGAGTTGTATGAAAGGTTGGACACGAAGGAGGGAGAAAAGGACCTGTAACAATTGGCTAGACACAGGGACCGAGCTCGGAAAGATGTGCAGCAGGTAAAGGTGATAAAGGATAATGAGGGAAACATACTCACAAGTAGAGGAGAGTGTGTTGAGGAGATGGAAAGAGTTCTTTAAAGGGTTGATGAATGAAGAGAATGAGAGGGAGAAAAGGTTGGATGATGTAGGGATAGTGAATCATGAAGTACAACGGATTAGCAAGGAGGAAGTAAGGATAGCTATGAAGAGAATGAAGAATGGAAAGGCTGTTGGCCCAGATGACATACCTGTGGAAGCATAGAGGTGTTTAGGTGAAATGGCAGTGGAGCTTTTAACCAGATTGTTTAATGAAATCTTAGAAAGTGAGAGGATGCCTGAGGAATGGAGAAAAAGTGTTTTGGTATGATTTTTAAGAATAAGGGTGATGTGCAGAGCTGTATTAACTACAGAGGGATTAAATTGAACAGTCACAGCATGAAGTTATGGGAAAGAGTAGTGAAAGCTAGGTTAAGAAGGGACTTGATGATTAGTGATCAGCAGTATGGTTTCATGCTGGGAAAGAGCACTACAGATGTGATGTTTGCTCTGAAAGTGTTGATGGAGAAGTACAGAGAATGTCAGAAGGAGTTGCATTGTGTTTTTGTAGACTTAGAGAAAGCATATGACAGGGTGACTAGAGAGGAGTTGTGGTATTGTATGAGGAAGTCAGGAGTGTCAGAGAAGTATGTAAGAGTGGTACAGGATATGTACGAGGGTAGTGTGACAGAGGTGAGGTCTGCGGTGGGAGTGTCGGATGTATTTAAGGTGGAGGTGGGGTTACATCAAGGATCAGGTCTGAGCCCTTTCTTATTTGCAATGGTGATGGACAAGTTGATAGATGAGCTCAGACAGGAGTCCCCATGGACTATGATATTTGCAGATGACATTGTGATCTGTAGTGAGAGTAGAGAACAGGTGGAGGAGACCCTGGAGAGATGGAGATATGCTCTAGAGAGAAGAGGAATGAAGGTCAGCAGGACTAAGACAGAATATATGTGTGTGAATGAGAGGGAGGGTAGAAGAATGGTGAGGATGCAAGGAGTAGAGGTGGTGAAGGTGGATGAGTTTAAATACTTGGGGTCAATAGTTCAGAGTAATGGTGAGTGTGGAAGAGAGGTGAAGAAGAGAGTACAGGCAGGATGGAGTGGGTGAAGAAGAGTGTCAGGAGTGATCTGTGACAGACAAGTACCTGTAAGAGGGAAAGGCAAGGTCTACAAGAGGGTAGTGAGACCAGCTATGTTATATGGGTTGGAGACAGTGGCATTGACAAAAAGGCGGGAGTTTGAGCTGGATGTGGCAGAGTTAAAGATGTTAAGATTTGCACTGGGTGTGATGAGGGTAGACAGGATTAGGAATAAGTATATTAGAGGGTCAGCCCAGGTTGGAAGGTTTGGAGACAAAGCCAGAGAGGCAAGATTACATTGGTTTGGATATGTGCTGAGGAGGGATTCTGAGTATATTGGGAAAAAGATGCAAAGGATGAAGCTATCAGGTAACAGGAAAAGAGGAAGGCGTAAGATAAGGTTTATGGATGTGGTGAGAGAGAACATGCAGGTGGTTGGTGTGACAGAGCAAGATGCAGAGGACAGGAAGAAATGGAAACAGGTGATACACTGTGGCGACCCCTAACAGGAGCAGCCAAAAGAAGATGATGATGACTTATGATTTTGCTCAAATTTTTAGTAAATTTCAAGCCTCCATATAGAGGTTTTACAATGAACTAAGAGACAGAAATGTAGAAAATATAACAGAGCTACAAAAAAAAGGTAATCCCTTTCAGGGGTATAGAAGGAGAAATGTGAGATTTAATCTTGGCAATGCAGTTCAAAAATAAAATGGAAAATTAAGTTGATTTGATGCTCATTGTCACATTATTCATGAGACACAATGGGCGATAGATTTAGTATTTTGTAGCTCTGGTAGTTTATATGTAGAACAAACAAAAAGGAGTATTGGATTGTGGTTAATGAGGAATTGGTGTAGTATATATAAGCCTTAGCCCTCAACAGACTACTGGAACTCTGGATACAAACTGTGTATCATTATCTGTGACTAATTCAACTGGCATGCCATATCTGGGACTCACTGCATTGAACTTTGCAGCACTTTTGTAGCTAGTTGTGGTTGGCACATATAATATTTCTATTTCCCAAGAGTACTAGTCCCTATACTACAAGTTAGCTTTTTCCTTCATACTTACATAGATCTATAGCTTTTTCCTGCTATGGGCCTTGTTGTATCAAAGTTGGTAGCAATAGCTCTCTCCTCTGGGATGGTTTATATAGTATGTAAAACTGACACATCCATAGGAGTTTTGCAATGTCCATGTTGATACTGAAGCACCATTCTAGCATTTTTGACCTTTCCCAAAACTCAGCCAGACATAGATTTCCATTATGTATTTGTATAAGCACTTCATAATGCTGTAGAGAAGATACAACAATTCTGTCTTAATATAATAATAAACTACTGTGTACAGACAATTGTGCTCTGACAGTATAATATTTGTACAACAGATAATGTGTTTGTATGCAACAGTTATATCATCCATTCTTACGTATTTAATAAACATTTGCAGCTCATTGCCACATTTTCTAGTTTAATGCTTGTTTTGGTCTGTCAAGCATCGTACTGATTACTGATTGATTTGCCATTATGCTGTTCACATATGTAGTAAAGTCTTCTTCAGCATCGGTTTCACACACACACACACACACACACACACACACACACACACACACACACACACACACATGTTGACTGTAGTGAGATTGGAACCCCTACCTATAGATCACAGTATTTAATGCAAGCACCATGGTGCAAGCCTGACTTTCATAGTGTCAGACAGCACTTCATAGCTGATGACATCATCAGAGTATATTTAGCAGAGGATGTTGAGAGGCCTGTATGAAATGGATCTGCAGTATGAAATGGATGTGTAGGCATGTACGACTGTTAAAGCTATTGTTAGGATACAGACTCATACTCCTCTGACACACACACACACACACACACACACACACACACACACACACACACACACACACACACATAGACAAGTTGACTGCAGTGAGATTAGAACTGGCTAACTAGTTACACAAGTTAAAGACCACAGTATTTAACCCAAACACCACAACACAAGTCTGACTTTTACACTGTTGCAAAACACTTTTTAGTGGATGACATCAATGTTTGCTATGGAAAAGATGTTGGGAGGTCTGTATGAAATGGCTGAGTAAGCATGTATGAATGTAATTGTTTTTCTCCATTGCTGACAGTAGGATATAGACTCATACTCTTCCAACTGTGCACAAACATACACACACTAGTTGAGTGCAGTAAGATTAGAACTTCTACTTAACTAGTTTTACAAGCTAGAGAACACAGTACTCGGCACAAGAGCCATAGCACAAATCTAAGTTTCTAACTTGTTGTTGGGACAAATTTGTGTCCCAGAGTATTGGATTGTGGGTAATGAGGAATTGGTGTAGTATATATAAGCCTTAGCCCTCAACAGACTACTGGAACTCTGGATACAAACTGTGTATCATTATCTGTGACTAATTCAACTGGCATGCCATATCTGGGACTCACTGCATTGTACTTTGCAGCACTTTTGTAGCTAGTTGTGGTTGGCACATATAATATTTCTATTTCCCAAGAGTACTAGTCCCTTTACTACAAGTTAGCTTTTTCCTTCATACTTACATAGATCTATAGCTTTTTCCTGCTATGGGCCTTGTTGTATCAAAGTTGGTGGCAATAGCTCTCTCCTCTGGGATGGTTTATATAGTATGTAAAACTGACACATCCATAGGAGTTTTGCAATGTCCATGTTGATACTGAAGCACCATTCTAGCATTTTTGACCTTTCCCAAAACTCAGCCAGACATAGATTTCCATTATGTATTTGTATAAGCACTTCATAATGCTGTAGAGAAGATACAACAATTCTGTCTTAATATAATAATAAACTACTGTGTACAGACAATTGTGCTCTGACAGTATAATATTTGTACAACAGATAATGTGTCTGTATGCAACAGTTATATCATCCATTCTTACATATTTAATAAACATTTGCAGCTCATTGCCACATTTTCTAGTTTAATGCTTGTTTTGGTCTGTCAAGCATCTTACTGATTACTGATTGATTTGCCATTATGCTGTTCACATATGTAGTAAAGTCTTCTTCAGCATCGGTTTTACACACACACACACACACACACACAGACACACACACACACACACACACACACACACACACACGCACACACGCACACACACACACACACACACACGCACACACACACATGTTGACTGTAGTGAGATTGGAACCCCTGCCTATAGATCACAGTATTTAATGCAAGCACCATGATGCAAGCCTGACTTTCATAGTGTCAGACAGCACTTCATAGCTGATGACATCAGCAGAGTATATTTAGCAGAGGATGTTGAGAGGCCTGTATGAAACGGATCTGCAGTATGAAATGGATGTATAGGCATGTACAACTGTTAAAGCTATTGTTAAGATACAGACTCATACTCCTCTGACACACACACACACACACACACACACACACACACACACACACACACACACACACACACGCATATAGACAAGTTGACTGCAGTGAGATTAGAACTGGCTAACTAGTTACACAAGTTAAAGAACACAGTATTTAACCCAAACACCACAACACAAGTCTGACTTTTACACTGTTGCAGAACACTTTTTAGTGGATGACATCAATGTTTGCTTGGGAAAAGATGTTGGGAGGTCTGTATGAAATGGCTGAGTAAGCATGTATGAATGTAATTGTTTTTCTCCATTGCTGACAGTAGGATATAGACTCATACTCTTCCAACTGTGCACAAACATACACACACTAGTTGAGTGCAGTAAGATTAGAACTTCTACTTAACTAGTTTTACAAGCTAGAGAACACAGTACTCGGCACAAGAGCCATAGCACAAATCTAAGTTTCTAACTTGTTGGTGGGACAAATTTGTGTCCCAGAGTCTCTTCCATCTGTGCAATAGATTCTTCTCTCCACATCAGAGTACCTCAGTATCACTGCAACCTGGATATCTGGATGGGAAACAGAAAATACACCTCTGGGATTCCACCTGTGTCCCTGCTGGAAAGGGGCTTTGGGTACTGACTTGTCTAAACATGGGCTAAACCCTTAGATAAGCTTATAAGTTCCTCAGGGCCAATAGCCTAGTAACTTCCTATGACTTTATGATCCAATGAACTGTTGGACACTTCATAGTAGATGACATCAAATTATATGTTTGGGAGAAGATGTTGGGGGCCTGTATGAAATGACTGTGTGAGCATGCATGACTAAACATTTCTGCTCTACATGACATTTGATTGCTGACAGGATTAAGTCTCATGCTCTTATGACTATGTGCACAGACACACTTATACACACACACACACACACACACACACACACACACACACACACACACACACACACACACACACACACAAAGTAGCTATTGTGGTAAGTTAATCCCCACCTAACTATTTTGTCCCCACCTGCAGAAGTAGTTAATATTTGTTCCATCCCTGAAGTATGCTTTTTCATTGACATAATGTTTTTATAGAAGATGACATCATCATTATATACTGTAGGTAACATATATGCTATGAGAGTGGTATGCAAAGTGTGAACCTTGGATTTTCTTTTTTGGTTCCAATATGCAGATATACTTTAAAAGACAGCTTCTCAAACTAGATGCAATAATCTGTCAGAAATGAGAGTTATAGATCTGAGACATAGGCATCTGTTTTTCAATATGTTGTTTACATTATACACTTTCAGTCACACACATACATCTTTTATGACCAGCATGGATGCAACTGTGGATGTATGTATATTGATATTTGTGATTAATTGACATCCACACTAAGACATGTATAAGACAATATGAATGTCTAATGTCAGTATAAAGCTTTAAATGATGTAGCAGTGCAGTTGTGCTGTTTATTTTTGTAGTGTAGTTGACATTTGGGAATTATTACTGATATATCCATTTTCATGTGCATGGGTGCAGGACACACATGAGACTGAGTAAATATGTGTTCAGTCACTACTAACAAGTCCCTTTCCTTTATCTGTGCTTTTAAATGAATTTTAATGGGATGAAGACTAAATGGCCATTAAACATACTAATGCATTCCAATCAGCTCTTTCCATAGAGCACTTCCAAGCAACCAGTTTGCATTTTCGATGGCAAAGTGTTTGCACATGTGAGACTCACTTTTAATGAATACAACTTGAGCTTGAGAACTACTTATACATATATGCTAGGGTAGAACTAGCTGAGAGATACTATGGTGCTCATAATGTATTTCAAATTGGAAATGTTCTGTCATAACTTTTATAACATTAAAGACTGTTACTATTGCCTTCCCCATTTGCGTGAGGTTAAGCGATGAGCAAACATGGGTCTCTGCTTAAATGTGAAAATATTAATATTTCTATCGGTTTGCCTTCCTTCACGCAAACATGCTAAATGGTGAGACATGGCCATCAGCACTCTGGACAGTACTGAGTGTAAAAAAATGGCAGGAGGTGTAGGAGCAGTGACGTTATATTTTAAAATACAAATGACATTTAGTTTGAATCCAGCTCATTCTAATTATTTTACACATTTTGTCAATAGACTATTACATAAGTAAGTGTTATAATTTCTGCAAATCTGCGAGGCAATTACTACAGTGAAGTACTGTATAAAAATGAACATCAGTCAATTGATTTATGTCAACAGTACACATGTGATTTGCATTTTTATACATTCAGAAATCTAAATAAATGTTAGACTGAATGCTTCATAGTACCACCTTTACTCTTATATAATTGTGTGTTCCTTTAGCAGAGTGAGTTTAAGCAGCATTGTCCAGAGGTAGCTTCATTATACCACAGGAGCTGTTCACCATTACTCGGCATTAGTGCATGTTGCCAAATTCCATGCAAATGGAGAGGACAAGAAATGAAAGGTATGAAAATGGGGTAGATAGGACTGTGGTGAAATAAGGGTAAGTCGAGGGGGGGGGGGCAAAGGGGAAGCAATATCAGAATTTGCAGGGGGGGAATTAAGATAGAACCTTAGCTATTCACTTCAGACATGTATTGGGGCTTATACATTTTGTGACTTAACACATTATTGTGTGGCTTTATTTGTGCAATGTTGGATTCAAACACATGTAAAATAGAGAGAAGATATTCTTCCATATAGATGTTTTTTCCAGATCTACTTCACTTTGTCAATAAAACTATTTGTCCAAAACCATTTTGTTGAACCCTATTTGTGGAAGCCTTAATCCATCGACTGTTCATTTAAGCAACATTTTTCCCAGGGGAAAAATGTTTGGCCATCATTGGGAATTTGCCCTTTTCCCCACTATATTTTAATCTTTGAGTTGGTATATTTAGTTGGGGGGTGGCACAGCCCACCCACATTGGAGGTGTGTGGGGGGGCATAGCCCCCCCACCTGAGTGAGATTTAAATTTTATTTGTGTGATGATTGCTGGTTGGCCTAGTGGTTATTTTCCCTGGGAAAACTTTTGCTTACATCATTCGATGAATGGACCAAATAGACAAATAGAGTTTGACAAGTAGGTATTCACTAAATAGTTCAATCGATGATGTGACATAAACTCATTTTTTTTCTGCTTGCCACAGAAGAAGTGTTTGTCAGACATGCTAATTAATCATACAGACACATTAAAGAGTGCGTGGTTAACCATGTATGTCTGTGATCTGATGAGGTCCTGGTTTATACATTCATATGTATATGACTTTCATTGCAGTATGAAGTCCATCCCAGGGCAGAGAAGAAACTTTTTAATTACAGAAACATAATTGTTAGAATACCCTCAGTCACATATATTTATTTATTTATTATTTGTTAACTGGGAAAGTCCAACTTGGAACAAAGCCAATTTTTATCGGAGGCCTGGGGAGAAATGCTCTAGATACATGTCCTTTTGATGTGGGAGAAAACTGGAGCACCCAGAGGAAACCCACATGAATGCAGGGAAGACATGCAGACTCCACACAGAAGGCACTCCAGCTGCGAATTAAACAGCAGAACCTCTTGCTGTGAGGTGACAACACTACCGCTACACCACTGCGCCATCAACAATATAAAATATATAATTTGTATGATATCTGCTGCTATACACAGTTAATGTTATGTATAATTACCTTTATATTGTTCTTTATTTTTAAAAATTGAGTAGAACAGCATTAATAAAATTTGGGGTGTGCTAGCTTAGAACCCTTACTCACCTGTATTGAGGTCATGAACACACAGACTGCAGAGAGGACAATCCTAAGCTTATCCAAAGAATCCTCTCATGGTTTGTGATTTACTATGGAGCTAACTGGTAAGAGAAGTTTTTTTTAATTTATATTTTCTTTTTTACCACTGTTTTTCACTGTTTGTCGGAAGTAAGGGATAAATCATAGACAAGAAGATTTACTTTGATTTATATTTTGTTGTCTTACCTTTAATTTTCACTGTTGGTTGTTAGAAACAGATATGTTTTAGACAGGCAAGCTCTAGAAGCTACTGAGCACATTCCCGGGTGACGTAAAGGAATTACAGCTTTTGTCTGACTTTCAGAACTTGTACGGTCAGAACAACTTTACTGTACTTTAATATTTAGTTGTATATTGCTTGTGTGAGTTTTGTCATATAATTTGATTTAAGTTCTCTTAGATTTCTGTGGTTACTGATTCTGATTATTCTTTTCTTTTATAACTTTTTATCTATTTGAAGCTGAATATGAATTCCTTCAATGAGCATGAGATTAATGATTTGCTAAAACTCAAATATCTTTTACAGTGTAATAAATACTACATATATTTAAAGGTAACACCTGATAACACTTGTGATATGTGTTCCTCATCTAGAAAGTTAGATGATTTGCTTAACATTATTAGAAGTAAATCTAGACTTAATGACAATGAGTGCACTTGTGCAATTGTCATGGTATGGAGAACTGTTGCTACATAAATTAATGACTGGACTGATTAGATAAATAATGTTAGGCAAAGAGCAAATAGAACACATTTAGGAAATGATATGTCGATTGTCTGTAAGATCATTTCACCGCATGAAACAAGACGATACTACTGACAACTTTGGAATTCTGAATGCAAACCTACAAAGCCAATTATGAATTGAAACTGGCCTCCGAAACAAAGGGAAACCATAAAGCCTTCTTCAGTTACATCAGAATCCGCCATGACAAGGTCCAGGTTTGTCCTGAATTAGTACTTAACAGTATCACTTACACTGATCCTTTTGACTTAGCAACCTGCTAGCAGATAGGTTCAGTGCAAACTTCAGCCTCCTGTCCCTCCCCAAAAGGCCCTTTTGCATTCCCGATACTTGTCCTGCACCTCCTGTCTCCCTAGATCAAGTGTTAAAGGCCCTATCCAAGGCAAAGAACACAGCTTCCAAGGGACTTGATAGTATCCCAGGCTGTATTCTGCACCATCTCAAGCAAGACCTGGCTTCCCCATTGAGCACCCTATTCAACCACAGCCTAAGTACAGACTTCATTCCGTCAGAGTGGAGAACTGCCATTGTCATCGCCTTGCACAAAGGTGGTGCCACTACTGACCCTGCAAACTATCTCCCCATTAGCTTGACAAGTCTGATCTGTAAAGCAATGTAGCATATTATTATAGAGCTCATAAACAAGGACAGAGGCAATCTCCAAGCACTTGACCCCACCCAGTTCAGATTCGTCAAGGGTAGATCTTGTCTGTTGAATCTGGTTGACTTCTTTGAGACTTGTCACCAAGGCCCTGGATGAGGGAAAGTCAGTACATACAGCTTATCTTGACTTGGCCAAGGTCTTTGACACAATCACCTACTCACGCATCATTAAGAAGCTAAAACAACTTGGAATAAATCCCTATCTCATCAGGTGGGTGGTCAACTGTCTCACCAACAGAATCCTCAAGGTCAAAACAGTTGTCTCCATCTCCGATAGCAGACTTGTCACTAATGAAGTTCCCCAGGGATCTGTCCTGGGACCCCTGCTGTTTGGCATCTACTTCTCAGAGGTCCAGGCAAAGGCAAAAGGCCTGTGGCTTACCAAGTTTGTGGACAACTGTAAGTTGGGTGCTGTCATTGATTCCCCAAATGATGTTAACATACTGCAAGAGGGTCTCACAGCAACTAATGACTGGTGCCAAAGTCATGGCCTCAAGCTAAATGCAAAAAATTGTATCATCATACCATTTTTTGAAAGCGCAGCCCCTACTGATTACCACATCAATGGCAACCCCACTAAAGCGCACAACCTGTGGTGAAAGACCTAGGTACTCAGGTTGATAGCAATCTCGCATTCGACCATCATATAGCAGAAATGGTCAGAAAAGCCTTTTACTTGGTTCATCTCATAAGTAAAGGGATTGAATCCAGAACAAAAAGAGGTTATTACCTCTCTATACTCCTCCCTCATTAGACCAATAGTTGAGTATAATGCCTCGTTTGGTATGCACCTCTCCAAACATCTGCACCAACTGGAAAGGCCACATAAATACCTCACAGAGAGAATCTATGGCCTCCAAAACCTGTCCTATGTTGACAGGCTGAAATCACTGTCACTCTTCTTGGTATCATACAGATTGCTCAGAGGTGATCTATGTCTCACCTACAAGGAAATCTCAGACTCTGACCTACTAGAGATGCTGCACATCCGTAAGTGTAACTCCTCACGCATTACCACCTTGAAAGGCTGAATCTAATGTTCAACATCAACAAAACCTACTGGACAGACAAGTTTGTCTCCCAGAGGTTGTCCTGACTCTGAAATAGACTTCCCATACACATTAGACAGAGTAACTTGCTGACCCTCTTCAAATGCAACCTTAATGAGTGGATGGAAAAACACAAATTTGTCCCAGGGGTTTCACCTGTGTCCCTTATTGACAGGGGTGACAAATGTTGACTGAGGTTTCTTTTTGGGGATAAACTCTTGGTTAGGCTTGTAAAGGCCCCAGGGCCATTAGCCTAGTGACCTCCTATGATCCTATGCTCCTAAGTATTTAGCAATCAGGATGTTTATAAGGAAACAAACAAAGAAGAAAAGAAGAAGTTAACAAAGAATAATAAGGAAGAAAAAAAACTGATAAATGTCTGTAAAGTAAAGAGAATACATGCTAAAAAGGCCACTGCTTTGTTATGTAACACGCAGATTACAGGGAATGATAACATTGTTCTATCAGGAAACTTTCAGTCTACAGAAAAAGGCATAATTTTTCCAAAAGAAAAGGTAGAAAAAAAAGGCAAGGGGCAGGTGAAA
Organism: Protopterus annectens; assembly: GCF_019279795.1. Taxonomy (NCBI): domain Eukaryota; kingdom Metazoa; phylum Chordata; order Ceratodontiformes; family Protopteridae; genus Protopterus; species Protopterus annectens. The sequence continues at coordinate 933,061,092 of NC_056726.1, forward strand.
AGGAAGAAATCAAAACTGAACGTGGAAGGATTGAAGAGCATTACTGTAAGAAAAAAGAGAAAGATGTTGACTACATGACTCAAGCTGTGGATGTACAAAGCCAGCTGGATGAAAACTGTATGTTTGCAAATTTAATGCGCAATGAAAACAGTGGCATTAATAAGATTAATAGTGATCAAGATTATTCCTTTGTAATAATTGATAGAGCAGATATTAATGTACTAGAAGTTGAAGATTCTTCAGATCTGGTAAGAAAAGATATTCTTGTAATTGGAGAATCTATTATTAGAGGAACTGATACTTATATTTACAGATAATATAATGAACACTGAATAGTGTTATGCTTGCCAGGAGCAAAAATAGAAGATGTGAGACAAGCCTTGGAATGTCTTAATGTAAGGAAGTAAATATCTGTTTTCATTCATATCAGTACAATCTCATCTGCAAGGACTCTTTGACTGTTAGTAGGGAACTGACAGCCCTCTTAGATAGTATTGATTGTACTGGTGTTAGGACATATTTTTCACAAATCACGTATAGAAAGGATAGTCAGGTCACTGTGAATGAAAATATTTTTGGGGCAAATACCTACATGGAAAAAATGTCCTGTTTTAAAAAATGGAAACGTGTAGAGCATAGACCTAGTTTTGGGCACATGTGTTCATCAGGATGGCATATATTTGTCAAGATCAGGGGGAAGATAATTTTTGCAGCAGATGTTGCTTTTGTTTGTGAGGCATGGTTAAAGAACAAGGACTGGAAATCAGTTCTGTCAGGATATAAATGGTTTTACTGTAACAGACATTCTTATAAAAAATCAGGTGGAGGTGTTATGATAGGGATTAAAGATGTTATGAGACCTGTGATTATTACATGTTCAGTGATAGCACCAATACTATAGATTGTGCAGCTGTTACAAAAAAACATGATCCTGGAACATATAACAATTGTTAGAGTATGTAGATCACCAAAGTCTAGTGCTGATGACCTGGATGAATTCATACATTTCTTGCATGAAACATAGGAGGGAAGAATGATATTAGCTAGGGACTTAAATTTATCAGAAACAGAATGGAATAATATGGATTCAACAACATTAGTAAGGACATTATTCACAATATATGTTCAGGAACAGCAATCACTTCAGATTGTAAGAAACCTACAAGGGAATGGAACATACTAGACATTGTTTGTGTTCCTAAAGACATTACTACTACTTCAAGTCAAGTTATACCATCGTTGATGTGCAGCGATCATGGGTTTAAAAAAGTTAATTTGTTGCTAGATAATTCTGCCAAACTGAAATCTAAACCAATGCACAGAAGATTAATTACAGATTATATGCAACCAAAGCAGTCACAATGTAAAACTGACTGGAGTGATGTGTTCAGTGGAAAAACTGAAGATGGAATATGGAAAGTTTTGAAGGAGAAATTGTTTGAGTGCAAAAAAAAAAAAAAAAAAAACTGTAACATCAGGATCTAGGCATACAAATTTGGGGGATTATTTCCATAAGAAATTAAGGTGAGAAACAAAAATATAAGAAATTGAAGAGAGGTCAAACTACAACTTTGAAAACTGAAATAAACAAGCTGAATAAACAAATTAAGCATAGTGTGAAACAAGACCAAGAAAATTTTGAAGAAAATGTATATAAAAGTATTGAGCATAATAGAAAACCTTTTTATAGATAGATAAGATGTGGAAGGAGTAAAGACATACTTTAAAGAAACTTCAACTTCAAAGAAACTTTATTGTCATTTAGGGCCACACAATGCAGCTTAAACAAAATTACAAATGTCAGCTCACGAGAGAAATGTAGTGCAAATAACACAGATACAGCAGTATCAAAGAATAACATAAAAAAGAAAATAGCAACACGTATGACATGCAAGAGGTAGTTCACATTACATAAATACATTCAATACTCATTATCCAGTGATAAAAAATAAATACCCACCACCAAACCCCAAACAAATTGATCAGCTGTGTGTAGATTCAAAAAGTTATTCTCAGACATAGCAGATTATAGATATATTTACAAAATCTTATGTAAAACAGTTTGAATCCACACAGGGGGTAATAAATTGTCCTAGTGACATCCAGGTAAACACAGAAACTGGAATAAAATTAGATTTTATTGAAAAATAAGATAACAAATTGGATCCAAACAAGTCACAGGGAGAAGACAGAATTAGTAGTAATGACCTGAGACCACTTCAGCAAGAACTTACAGTACCATTATATCTATTACTTACTACATCATATAAATATGGGGGGGGGGTCCTCAACAGAGGCACCAGAAGCTGTTGAAGACTGGGGGGGGGGGGGTGATAGGGGAAATAGGTGATCTAAAAAGAGCAATTTTTTAAAACTTTTATTACCACAACATAGGTTCATTTGGAAGACATTTTAAGCTTAACCAATTTCCATTTTGGTGCTTGAATTAACATTTCCTGACTGGTCTTACCTATCCCATGGCTGATAATTGTATATTAGCCCCAGTGAGAATAAATGTGATCACACTATAGATAATTTGAGGGGACCCATGTAAGAGATGCAGCATTTAGGAACTGCCTCTGTCCATTAGTGGCACGAGGGGCAATCCTGGAGTGCATTTTTTATTTCCCATCCGTAGATCCAAGTTGTGTTTGAATATGGACAGGGATGAAGTTTGTTTTAATTGAATGGATAGTCTGTTCTCGAAATATATATCCAGCTCTCAATAACATTCAGTTTAGATACCTGAACTGAGTATTTCTGATACCATTTGACTTGCTGATGTTCAGTAGGCCCATCTGTATTAGGTCGAAGGATGCCTTGTATGCCAGACATGTCAACTCTAAGCACTCTGTAGGATACTGAGTAAAGTGATAAATC
>NC_056726.1:933068971-933073971 GCF_019279795.1 Protopterus annectens
AGCATGTGTGCTGTCCATTGCCTCTTAGCCAGGGCAAGGGCATATTGTATACACCTATGTCTACCTACATCCACAGCAGCTGGAGCTCACCCCTCTGACTCCCCTGCTGTATGTGGCTGGGATGACCTTGCTAGTGGTGGTGGGATGTGTGCCCCTTGCCCTTAGTGTTTATGTTGAAGCTGTTTTCTAAGGATAATATTGTGAAGGATGGCACAGACTGTGAAAATTTCAGTGCTGCAGGGCCCCCCTGTTTTATCTAGTCACTGGAACCATGACTTCAGCAGCCCAAACACATGCTTTGTGATATTTCTTGTTTGACCATGTGCCTCATTATACATTCTTCAGTGGGAGGGTATGCATTTTTGATGGATGTCATCAGCCCCTGTTCGAGTGCATACCCTGTATCACCCAGTAAATGATATTGTGGGATATCACCCTTAGAAAACCTCTGATAGAGTTGAGAGTTGTGCCAGATATGGGAGTCATGGTAACTGCCAGGGCCAGCATACACTTTCAGAATGATTCCCTTAATGTTACACATGACCTGGCAGTTAATGGAGTGGAAGCCCTTTTGTTTTATGTACACCCTTCCCTGTTCACTGGTGGTGCCTTGATCTCAATGGGCATGCAGTCTATGGCACCCAGGACTTCAGGGAAGTGTGCTACATGGTAGAGATCCTGATAGTTGGAGCTCCTTCCTTAGGTGTATGGGGAAATGTATGTACTCAGTGGCATGTTGTAGCATTTAGGAATTGCTGGAGTATCCTGGATGCTGATGCCTTTGACACTCCCTGCATATCCCTTGTTGGTCTCTGGAAGATTCCTGTAGCTAACATTCTAAGTTACGCATACCATAGTTTCCACAGGTATTGGTTTCCCTCAGTTTGCCCTTGCTTTCAGTTGAAGACAACAAAAGTTGCAGACTTCCTGTAGTGTGTCTCTATCCACCCTGTGCTCTACAATTTCCACCTCATGCAGACCATTAATGGTTAAATGGGGTCTAAACACCCTTTTCCTTCTTGGCCGAGGTCTATTAACAGCAGCAGTAGCAGCATAGACTTGGGCCTGTTGCACATACACATGAAGAAGAGCAACAGAAACCCCTAACATTCTTTCTGTGTAGAGTAGTTACAGTGGCTGTATTTCAATAGGTTTTGGAATTTGAGGCCAAAACCTGAACTGAGTGTACAAAATTGCTTTATAGTTTGTTGAATAGCTCCTCCACCTTTGATTGGTTGATTAGCATACAGTTCAGCTGCTTATGCTTTAAATAGTGTGGCATGATGTTTACTGTGCTTTTGGATCTCTACATGGTATGTACATCCACTTACTGAATACAAATCAGACACTACCATGTCTGTGTTGCACCATGAAGCACATATGATTTTAGCGAGCTATATAGGCTCTGTTGAAATTGCACCATATAATGAATGAGTGAGAGAGAAATACCTGTCCACCTATGTACTCATGTGTCTTATGACTGGCATCTGTTTGAAGGGAAATACCACTTATAACATATGGGGTCAGAACATCTATTTGATGAATGCCACCATGATGTACTTTTATGCATTTAGCTTGAGACAATTTTCAATACACCACATATCTGCATATTCCAACACTTTTTGGAACAGTTTAATATCAGTGAATGAATGTATAACAAGTGCCTTACTTCCAGTCATCAGCAAACTTGGTAAATCACACTTCATTGATATTGACTTAAAACAGGAGAGTGTCCAGCACTGGTCTCTGCAGCACCCCATTAGTTAAAATCATATATTCTGAGAGGGTATCAGAGTACTTTGGATCTCTTGGATAGCTAAAATGCATTGCAGTAGATGATGTTGGGATTCCCATTAAGTTTGACTAACTTGTTAATAAAATCTGAGTGGGGTATAGTGTCAAAAGCCTTAACCAGGTCAAGATAAGTAGCATGTAAAGAGTGGCCACTGTCCACAGCCTGTGTAACCTTAAGTTTATATGGTCCAGAAGACAGAACCTGTGCTTCATAAAACCAAACTGTGTGAGTATGTATTAAAGTTGCCTGTGTGTGCATACATTAGTTCTGTTGTGATACATTCTATGACTTTGCATATAAGACTGCTGAGACCCAGATTTTATTGTTTTTGGTAATTTTTACTAAATGTATTATTTATTTTAGAACTGTTTTAGAATTTTAGAATCTTTTTTTATTATTTAACTATATCTTACCTGTTTTTGCCTTTGTACTGATTATGTACAGTTATCTATAATAGATTTTTTATATTTATTTATTTTATTTTGCAAGTAAGTGAACAGGACCGCTCAGGCCCATTTTTAGTCATTACTTTGTTACAAACTAAAGAAGGAAGAATAACAAATGCACATCAGTGCCAGAGTTGAACATCATAATCATAAATTATTTACACAGAAAAAAATGATGCAAAATACCACTCAGAATTACACAAAATATAGAATTTCACAATATAGTATGATGCAAAATGACATATAGAATAAGTAACAAGTAATTATACAATGAACCCCCATTAATATTCCAAAACGTGCATGCTGATTGGTCAGCGTGCACGTTGTAAATCAGACTTATACTAATGGAAAAAGGTCCGGTCACCCAGACTTTTTCCATTAGTATAAGACTTTTTTTTACAGCAACAGAGAACGCCAGATCTCTGTTACTTTTTAGAAATTGTCTCTCTATGTTAAAGGAGTTTAACATAGCGAGACAGCTTTAAAAAAAGCTATGTTAAACTCCTTTAACACAGTGAGACACTTTGTAAAAAGCAACGGAGATCTTGCTTTCTCTGTTGCTTCTACACACAGCTCTGATGTACTGCATAAGCGTACGCATGTGCAGTACATCAGAACTGCCGCAGAATACCAGACAGCTGCGGAAGGGCAGCAAGGAGGCATTATACAATGCCATTATTTAAGAAAAGGAAGCATTTTTTTTCTTAAATAATGTCATTGTATAATAGTAATAACCCACGCCTGGGTGTGGGTAATGCTGGATTTACCCACGGTTGTCTTTGTTTGGCCACTCATGCTTTGCTCTCATGACCAAACCACACCAACCGTGGGTAAATCCAGCATTACCCACACCCAGGCATGGGTTATTGCTTCATTAACTAATACATTCCAGGCCTTTTGTATAGTATATTGCAAACTAAGGCAGATAATAAAATAGGAGTTACTGGGAGATAATTCACAAGCATTTGCATCACACCATATCTACTGGTATAACTTGCAGTGCTTGGTAAAGGTGGCAAGAGTCTGGAGTTGATGAAGTGGTAGGAACTTAATTTCAGATGTTATGGCCAAGCAACGAGAATATGCTCCCAGTGGAGACAGGTGCACAGAGTGGATTAATAAGTGTGAGTGTGCACAGGATTCTGAATGTAGACTGGATCTGCAGTGTCATATGAAGAAATGCATCACTACATGACATTGTAATGGCCGACGTGAAGAACCTTGAATAATGATGCAGACAAGAGGACAGTAAGTCATTGGTAAATAGGGGGTCAGACTGCTAGCTTAGCAGCATGACAGTGATGCAACTTCTTACCATGACCATATGTTAATTGACAGATTTATAACTGCATTGCCAGGGGTTCTTTAGTAAGTTTTTGGGTGAAATGGACTCAGTAATAGGAATGAAGTAAGTATTCAAGGATAGGGAAATATATTACTTTCCCAACTGGACAGTGACCTTGAGTAGTTATCAAATTGGAGATAGAATTCATTTTCTAGAGCACTATAACATGCTTAGTATTAAAATTTTCAACAGTCTGGATTTGGTTAATTTTTTCAGTGATTTGCACCTTTTAGTGCTCAGTCAAAGCTGTTATTGACCATTCTATCTTCAAAATGACTGTCTGGATAAATATAATTCTGGATATCATTCAGACACAGCTATTCACACCTACATAAAACTTCTGTTCTCAATAAAAACACAATAAACTACTCTGAACTATTCAGTAGTAATACATTCTTAAGAGGAATGTCTGCAACATGACAAGTTTTTCTTCCTGTGCTCTCTTAATCCAATGTTTTCATCATACTATTTCTTTCAAAAGAAGCCATTCTGCGTTTTAGTAGCTGTTCTTTTTTGTTAGCACCGTCTTTCTCCTCTGTTTTCCAAATATGATTTCTATAGCCTTTAGAATATGAAAAAAGTGCAGAGAATACCCAGCTATGCAGAGTAAACATTAAAAACTAGTAACTTTGAAGGACGATAACTCCAAAGGTTCAACTACTACATATACTAAGTGATCTTTTAATCTAACTGAAGAAAATTTATTTGTGTTAATCTGTAAAACATCCAGTAGAAAATATATTTCCGTGTTAAATTATTATACTTAAGAAGCTGTATTTCACAAAAGTAAATTTGTATTTCACAAAGGTAAATTCCAGAATCTACTCCAGTCCTATCGCACCACCAGACCACTAAGATCCAGCAACAGAAATCACTTGCAGATCACTAAAGCCAATAACTCTGCTGGTGAAGCACTATTCTCTTGCGCCATAGCCAAATTATGGAACTCCCTCCCACCCACAGTTACCTCCATACCATCATGCACCCACTTCAAAACTTTACTAAAAGTGCACCTAAAAACATGCTGGCTATGCCCTTGCAACTCCCACTCTAATATCACCCACCACATCCAACCACTACCTTTCTTTCCACTCCACTGACTACCTTGATTGTAGCAAGCTCAGATGCTCATAAGCCTAGTACTTATTATACAGCAGGAACTTCTTATTGTAACATTTGTTAATGTCTGTTATGTGCTTCACAGATAAAGATTCTAGTTGTCTGTTGATGTGCTATGTTCTTCATCTGTAAATATGTTGTAAGTAATTGCTATCTAAATTGTTAATCGCTATGTAATCCAATGTAACTACTGTCTGTTTATTTTAACTGTGGAGCTTTTCTCCCCGGGCCTCCACTGAAAATGAACCTACGTCAAGTCGGACACTCCCGGTCAACAAATATAAATAAACAAATA
>NC_056726.1:933081471-933088971 GCF_019279795.1 Protopterus annectens
ATGAGGCGCACAGTCAGACATGGAGGAATATACAAGAGTGGCTCAAATGACTCATAAACAGGTCGGAAATTATTTCCAGGTACTTAAACTCATTTAAATGATTTTTCCCTCAATGAATATAAAGCAAAGCATTACAAACCAATTACTGAATAAACAAAATGTTCATAATTGTAACATATTGAAAAAAATACTTTAAATAATTACTAAAACATTTGAATCTATAGCCAAATCATATAAAATGTTTGAAAAAGAGAAAATGACTGTATTTTTTCACAATGTATTACTTTTTCACATTAACTAAAGCTATTCAAAGTATCTAAAGTATGCAAAGTGTTGTCACTGTATGCATTATTACAGTACAGTCTTTTCAAAGAGTACAGTTATTTCAAAGAGTCAGTTGAATATAATTACAAATATTTGGTGTGCGCTTGACACTTATTTGGCATGGCAGAGGGATTTCACAGACCTGGTCCACTTGTGTTTGATAATAATTTTACTGAAAATTGGAGAGTGTTTGAGCAAGAATATATTTTCATACAGGCTGCTTTTTCTAATAAAGATGCACATACAAAAGCATTTATTCTGCTCAATCTAGCTGTTTCAGAAGCCACTGAGAGAGAATGTTCATTTGTGTACGTACCTGCTGTTTATGCAGTGGAGGGGGAGACTGCCATATTGTGGTCCAGGCTGAAATGCAAGAAGACCCTGAGTGCTTAAAACATACAGCTGGAAAGACCACAAAAGTACCTCACCAAAAGGATTACTGGTCTCAAACATATGTCCTATGCATCCCAACTGGAAAAACTCCAGCTGTACTCAATGGCATATCGCTTACTCAGAGGTGATTTCTGCTTGACTTACAAAGCCATGTCCATCTCAGAACCGATGGACATGCCAAGTCATTGCAAGCCACTCACTTTAGTGAGCTAATCCTCACCACAACAATAAATAGAACATGCTGGAGAGATAGATTCCTGTCACAGAGACTCCCCATGCTTTGGAACAAAATTCCTAACTACATTAGGCAGAGGCCCTCACTAACCTTGACGAGTGGATGGGTAACAGAAAATACACCCCTGGGATCACTTCATTGGCTCTTCTTGACAGAGGCTCAATTAATTAATCAATGGGGCAGTGAAAGCTGACACACTCTGGCTGGGCTTATAAATGCCCTCAGGCAAATAGCCTAGTACCTACCTATGAACCTATACATTTAGAGAAATGTGCAACCCTCAAATTAATATTACAGTGGAAAGGTACATATTTTACACAAGAGATCAAAAGCCTGGTGAAACTTTTGCATCATATATAACTGACTTGAGAAACAAGGCAAAAATGTGCAGATTTGGTGATCTGAAGATGAGTTAATAAAAGACAGGCTTGTTTGTGTTTGTGGTGTTAATAATGATGCAATTAAAAAGATTTTGCTTTAAGACAGTGATTTAAATTTAAGCAAAACCACAGCGATTTGTCATATATATGAGTTTACAGAAAAGCACACAAATGTGCTTACGAATGAGAAGAGCATGCTTGCAGCTTCTTCCAGCAGGAATGTTGATAGTATGCAGTACAAGGTCAAGAGGTATAGGCCAAAGGGTATGGCTCCCACAAAGAAACCCAGAGCAGCCTTAGTAAAACCCAGGGCACATACAGCAAAACTGAGCCGTGATTTAGCAAAACCCTTGGTAAACTTCATAGTCAACGGTCATAATTATGGAGGCAGTCACAAACTTAAATGAGAAAAGAGCTTAGCTTTTGGACAGCAATGCCATGGATCTAAAAAGTGGAACCATTTCAGAAAGCTTTGTAGATCTAAAGAGGCATATTCTTTTATTAAGAGAGAGTATTCCAAGAAGCAAGTGGATCAAGTAGAAAGCTACGACCCTACTTTTTATGTTGATGGTGTCTCTGTGCTTGAGAAAAAGGTTAATGCAGTAGATTTGTTGGCAAAGAGTGAAGTATTTGTATTAATGGGAGACCTGTAGAGCTCAAAGTTTATACTGGTTCAAAGTGCAATGTTATGTCAGCAGAAATGTTTACTAAGGTAAAGCTGGTGAAAACCTTTATTTGGCAAAGTGTGCAAAGCTTGTTGCTTATGGTGGTGAAGAGATTCAGACCAAAGGCTCAGTAGTGCTTTCATGCTATTCTGCTGCAAGCAGCCATGACTAGCTGTTTAACATAGTCAAAAGACATGTACAGTCATTGTTAGGCCTCAAACATAGTCTGAAAATGGGACTGATTTCATTTAATAAGGAAATTCACCATGTAAGCATCAACAACAACGAAGGTTTCACACAGAATATTTTTTCTGAATATGCTGATATTTTCAAAGACAGGCTTGGCAAACTCCCAGTTGTGTACTCCATGAAGTTAGACCACTAGGTAAGTCCAGTTATCAGACCAACATGGAAGGTTCCCGTAGCAATACAGGGCAAAGTAAAAGCAGAGTTAGACAGAATGGCACATTTAGGAGTCATTTTTCCAGTAGAAAAAAACAGAATTGGTATCTTCCATGGTATTAGCCCATATTAACTCAGGATTCCCACTCCTCTTTTCTTGATATAATGGAAAATATTATGGTTCAACCAAACACCCTAATAATGGGTGATTTCAACTACCCCACCATTAAATGGGAAAAATATTCATGTACCAACTCCATCGCTCAATGCTTTCTGGAATTCATAAATTCCAATGCCCTGGATCAACTTATCCACACCCCCACCAGGGGGCAACAATATCCTAGATCTAATCATTACCAACATGAGTGACTGGTGTTCCACACCAGAAGTCAGCTCCTCGTTGGTCCAATCTGACCATAAGCTAATCACCCTAGATATCCACATCCCAACCCCACCCCCCATTAAGGAAACCACAGTAAATTTTTTTACAAAGCCAACTTCATGCTTCTTAAGACAGAAGTGGCAAACTTCAAGACACTCATGCAGATGGACAATACAGTTATGACTGCTGAATCCTACACAAATGTACTCTATAAACACTTAACACGAGTGCATGGATCATGCTATCCCAAACAGAACCAAGACACTATCCTCCAAAAAAAGGAAGCCAAGCTGGTGGTCTCCTGCCATAAACTAACTGTACAAGAGAAGGAAGAAACTGTTGCAAAAGAGAGTAAAATCCCATGAGTGGAGGACCTCCCTGCTCAGCCTCAGTAAGAAGATGAGATCCCTTATAAGATCCTCCAAAGCTAACTATGAAAACAAAATCACCAATGACTTTAAGGACAACCACAAAGCATTCTATAGCTATGTCATGAATCTCAATGACAACACCCAAATCTTCTCTGAGTTACAGCACAACGGCACAAAAATTACAGAACCAACTGATATTGCCAACATCCTGGCAGATAGGTTCAGTGCTAACTTTACCCCTCTCTTACCCCCTAAAGGGCCCATATCTATACAGGAAGAATGCAGAGTCCCTGTAATCACAACTGCGCAGGTAAAAGTTGCACTCTCTAAAGCCAAAAACACAGCATCCATGGAACCGGACAACATCCCTTGCTGTGTTTTACACGAACTTTAGAACGAACTAGCTCCCCACCTAAGCACCATGTTCAATCATAGCCTCACATCAGGCTTTGTGCCCACTGAATGGTGCACAGCAACAGTTATCCCACTCCACAAAGGAGGAGCCGCCACTGATCCCGGGAACTATCATCCTATTAGCCTGACGAGCCTGGTCTGCAAGGCCATGGAATGTATCATCATGGAACTCATAAACAAAGACAGTGGTAACCTCCAAACTCTAGACCCCACCCAGTTCGAGTCTGTGGAAAGGCATATCATGCCTCCTGAACCTTATAGACTTCTTTGAGACAGTCACCAAAGCTGTAGATGAGGGTAAGATGGTTCACACAGCCTATCTTGACCTTGCCAAGGCTTTCAACACCATCCCCCATTCTGGAATTATAGCTAAACTCACTAAACTAGGTATAAATCCCTACATCACAAGATTTGTTGCTAACTGGCTCACTGACAAAACCCACACTGTAAAAGTTGCCTACTCCAAATCTGACTTCAAACCAGTGACAAGTGGAGTACCACAGGGTTCAGTCCTGGGACCTATCCTGTTTGGTATCTACTTCTCTGAAGTACAGGCTAACACAGAAGGCCTCTGGCTAACAAAGTTCACAGATGGCTGCAAATTAGGAGCCATAGTCGAGTCCCCAAATGATGTGGACATCCTACAGAAGGGCCTCACTGAGACTGGTGTCAGACCCATGGCCTCAAGCTCAATGCCAAAAAGTGCATTGTCATCCCCTTTGGTAAAAACTCTGTACCCATGAACTACCACATAGGCAGCAGTCTACTTAACACCAAATGTGTGATAAGAGACCTTGGGACCCAGGTGGACAGTAGTCTCTCCTTTGATAATCACATCACCACAGTAGTCAGGAAGTCCTTCTATGTGGCACACCTCATCACAAAGGGGTTCTCATCCAGGAAAAAATAAGTTATTGTTCCCCTCTACTCAACACTCATTAGACCCATTATAGAATACAATGCCCCTTTTGGAATGTACCTCACAAGACAACTGCAGCAACTGGAAAGGCCACAGAAGTACCTCACAAAGAGGATTACTGGCCTCAAACAGATGCCCTACACTGACCATCTCAAAAAACTCCAGCTTTACTCCATAGCATATCACTCAATATGAGGTGATCTCTGCCTAACATATAAAGCTATGTCAAACCCAGAGCTGTTGGACATGCTACACCTAAAGAAATCATAATCCCTCCGAGCTACACACTCTAGGGACCTAAGCCTTGTCACCACAATAAACAGGGCATGCTGGAGGGATAAATTCCTGTCCCAGAGACTTCCCATACTCTGGAAGAAGCTACCCATCTATGTCAAGCAAAGTTCCTCATTAGCACTCTTCAAGAAAAATCTTGATGAGTGGATGGGAAATAGGAAATACACCCCAGGGATCACTTCTGTGGCTCTGCTCGACAGTGGCACACGAAAATAACTTTCTTGGGTGGTGTAATACAGGGAACTTTTGTTGGTTAGGCTTACTTAGGCCCTTGGTCCAATAGCCTAGTACCTTACCTATGAACCTATAAGGAAAGCTCAGATGACATTTGAATATGAATTGATCCAAGAGTTTTGAATAAAGCACTGAAATGACCTCATTATTCAATGCATACAGTTGAAGAAGTTGCTGCTGTCATAACAAATGCCACTGTTTTTTTTCTGTCTTAGATGTAAAAAGTTAATTTTCTTAGCATGGTCAACTATTCAGGCAAGTGCATTTATGATTTAAGTGAGCTTTCAGCACTGCTGCAAGAGCTGACATGCAAAAATGTAACTTGGTCCTGGATGGAAAAACACCAAACAGCATTTGATGTCCTAAACCAGAAAATTGCCAGTCCACGCAGTTTGAGATATTATGATGTTCACAAACCTGTAAATCTTTCCTGTGATGCTTCAGAATATGGTCTTGGTGCAGTAATTCTTCAAGAGGGCATGCTAGTACCTAATCCATCTAGAACTGTAACTCAAACTGAGATGCAGTATGTGCACATTGAAAAAAGAGATTTTGGCAATAGTGTTTGCATGATTGAAGTTCAGTGATTATATTTATGGCCAACCTACCAGATTGAAACTGATCACAAACCTCTGGTTACTATTTTGAGAAAACCAGTGCACACAAATCCAGCTAGATTGCAATGTATGATGTTAAAACTCAAAAGTACAATTTCAAAATGGTTTACACAAAAGGCAAACTTCTTTATCTTGCTGATACTTTATCCAGATCACCCACCAAACCAATGACCAGCATGGCAATGAAAAAACTGATTCTGAAGTTATCGAAGTGAGAAAGTTTTCTTCCACACATCCTGATGCGCTTAAACATCACACAGCTTCTGACCCACTTCTCCAGAAACTGAACCATTTTATCAGTCATGGATGGCCAGCAAAACAGTTTTGTTTATCACTAGATGTGCAGCACTATTTTCCTTAATGAGCCAAGATTTTGATGGAAGATGGTGTGTCCTTGCAGCAAGAGTATATTAAAATCTTGCATCTGGGTCACCTGGGAACTGATTCTACTAAAAGAAGGACAAGAGGGCTAGTATTTTGGCCTTCTATGTCAAAAGATATTGAGAAGGAAATCTCAGCTTGTTCAATTTTTAATAGTACTAAACTGCACCAACAAAAAGAACCACTTCAGGTGAACCAGAATCCTGAACTACCTTGGTCGACAGTAGCCACAGATATTTTCAAATGGAATGGTCAACATTATTTGCTATTAGTAGACTCTTATTCAAATTGTTTTGAGATTGACCTAGTTCCTAACCTAACTTCCAGTACTGTCATTTCGAAATTGAAGAGATTTTTCTGTCCATGGTAGTCCGCGCAAAGTCGTTTCTGACAATGGCGCACAGTTTACATGTCAGCAGTTCAAAAGATTTGCTGAGACGTGAGACTTTGTTCATGTTACTAGTAGTCCTGAGTATCCACAATCTAATGGCTTGGCTGAATGTGCAGATCAAAGTGTGAAACATTTGTTGGAGAAATCCAAAAGAGACAAAACGATATTTTTCTCAATGTGTTTAATCCCAGAAACATTCCTCGAGACAATTTACTTGGTTTACCTTCTCAGAGATTGATGTCGAGACAAACCAGAACTACACTACCAATCAATAAGAATTTGTTGATTCCAGCTAATAACAACAAAGCAGTAAAAGCTCAACTCATGAAAAATGTTTGTCACAGAAATTCCATTATGACAAAACCAGCAAACCTCTCAAACCATTAAAACAAGGAAAGATAGTGAGGATGCAGAGATCAAAAGGTTTTGATTAAGTAGGACTTGTGAAAAAGCTATGTGTGGAACTGAGATCGTACATCGAGTCACAAAGAATGGAATTTAGGTGGAATTGGAAGCATTTATTGCCACTGTCAGAGCCAGTGTTACAGCATCGTTTGTAATTGAGAATCTAATTCTCAGAGTGTGCTATGGAATGTTCCTGTTCAGAGAACAATTCATCTTCTGTTCTTGAAGTTCCTAATGAAGAGCATTCCCCAGTAACTGTCCCTGTTGCTAAACCCATTACTGATTATCATATAATGAGGTCTGGTCATATCTCAAGACCTAATCATAGATACATGACAACCTGGACATGATTTTTATTGCTTATGTGTTTATATAATTTTTATGTGTATCTGATTGTCATTTTTCATTTGCATGACAAACTTATCATTGAGGAAAGATGTAGATCATAGTGTGTTTGTTGTACTTTTATAGCCACTGTAGTTTGTGGGTGCATGCATATAAGTACTGAGCACATCCGAGCAGAGTGCCATTTTGTATAAGCAGCCAGAGTGAAAGCATGTATGTGTATAACACTCAGTTATTTAACTAGTTCATTTAAGTTTTATGTTCCAGTCCTCTATCCTGATATGTTTGCCTGTAATAAAATTTTAAACAAAGACCCGAGCGTCATCATCTTATTTGAATACACAAGCC
>NC_056726.1:933091471-933108971 GCF_019279795.1 Protopterus annectens
CTTACAATAAGCTGGTTGCATAAGTGTGCACATCCTTAAACTAATACTTTGTTGAAGCACCTTGAACTTCATCATAAAATGAACCTAGTCTTATTGTTTAACTGGTGTGGCGAGCAGGGGATGAAAAGTTTCTTAAGTTTTTAAATAGCTGTTTTTACCTTTGTGCAAGTGGCATTACAATGTATATATATCTATCTATATATATATATATATATATATATATATATATATATATATATATATATATATATATATATATATATATATATATATATATATATATATATATATATATATATATATATATATATGGGTCTACTTCTATTCGCTGACAGCCCATTTCACTGAAACCCATATATATATATATATATATATATATATATATATATATATATATATATATATTATTTCACATCATCACCGTATCTTCTCTTTGCACCAAATTCTGACTTCTGAATCCCACAAATGAGCTGCCTGATTTATTTTCTTTAGCGGTCATGGGCAGTAGCATCAGGAGGCCAACAATACAATGGCAAAAGCTTCAGGACTTCCTCCTAGAGCACCTCTCTTGGTGCTCTAGCAGGGTTGCTTTTCTGATATTTATTTTTTGTAGTAAAGAAACCATTTTTATGACAAAAAATAAATAAATACCAGAAAAACACCCCTGCTAGAATGGCACCCTGGGCGGCTGCCTAGTTAGCCTATGCCTTAGGCCAGCTATGCTAGATGATATACCGAAACAGGAGAAATGTCTCCAATTACTCCTCTGCTAATCAACAGACTCCCAAATCAGAAAATAAATTGCAATCTGCTAAAGGCATAATAATTGCAATATTTAAGTTGCAATGTCCAGTGTAAATTTACTGGTGGATTAGTTGGTGATGGGGGTGTTATTCTTTTCACTCTCTCTCTACTTAAAAACCAATAATTTTCAGTATGATGAAGGAGCTGTTATAAATCTGAAAACAAAAATGTCCAGTTGCAATCCAGCAAAAACATAAATTCACCAAACAAGCCTTTTTCTCATTGCCTCCTTAGGTAATTAAGACACGTAAATCTGTGTAGCCTTTCTTACCCAGTTCAATAAGAGACAAATTGAAGACTGCAAAAATAAACAGTGTACCAGTATTCAAAATTTAAAGGCAAAACAAAAACTTAGAAATGCCAGAAGACAAAATAAAAATATAGAAATACCATTGCTGGTCAACTGGAAAAATTCTGGAATACAGAGGAGAGGTGAGGTGATGAATCTCTTGGATCAGCATAGATTTTACAGTATTTCCTACTTGAACTTTCAGATGGCATGATTCGTTTGTCAGTGTCTAACATAATGACACTCGGTACAATAGTTTAATATCAGCTTGTGCCTGGAAAGAGAGATCAGACTATATAACTTCTTTCCCACTGATAAAAAGAGACAACAAAATACCAATGTAAGACAAAAATATTTGAGCAGAGTTTGAATGCTTAACCATATGGCATAGATCTTTGAGATAGAAAGTGAGAGAGGGTGTGTTTGGGGAAGAGCGATAGAGAGATTGAGGAAGAGAGAGAGAGAACAAGAGAGAGTGTGTGTGTGTGTGTGTGTGTGTGTGTGTGTGTGTGTGTGTGTGTGTGTGTGTGTGTGTGCGCGCGCGCATGTGTGCGTGTGTATGCGTGCGCATGCTTGTGTGCATGTAAATCTTTGTCTGTGTCTGTGTCCAAGTCAGTGAGTGCGTGCATTTGCCTCAAAACAAAGATTGTACAGCTCCTGATCTATTGCAAAAACGTCCCTTCTTAAACTATAAACCAAGGGAAAAAAATGGATCAAAGTACTTCTTGTCATCTTGTATGACACTTAATGTGCAGATAAGTCATGGCAGAGATGGTCTAAAGAGTTATTACAAGAGGCAAAAAAAAAAAAAACTACGATGTCAAACTTCATTAGTCAATCCTATCAAGAAATATGTGACCATCCTAACTCAAAGCATTTAAAGAAAGATGTCTACAATAACAGCAGTCTGTCTGCTAAACAGAGCTGTGTTCAAGTAAACAAGGATGGAAGAAAGAAAAAGTAACTGTCCCCATGTAGCATTGGTTACTGGTGATCATATGTGTACTTCAAATGTTGCCAGCATTAACTCCTAGCTTACAGAACTCACAACCTTATTATGATGGAATGATATGTAGGTAAGTAAATGTTGATCAGGTAAATAGTTATAGTTCTATGTCAGATGAAACACCTATTATTAAAATGATTCAACCTTTGTAACAATTGTTAATATCTGAATTTTATGAATTGACTTATAATCCAAACTTAGGAGTTTTACAGTATGACAGAGATCAGGAAAATAATAGTATTAATAAATTATCATGTAGGAGTTCCAATTATGATCTTTAAAGGACTTTGTAACTCTGACATGCATCATTGTTTCATTGGGGGGTTAGCCTTATTTCTTTATCAAATATGTTTTATTTAAAATGTTTCAATATAAAATTAAAAACAATATGAACAACACACAAAATATATGTAACAATAACCAAAATAGTACACAACTATATACAGCTATGTACAAAATGTGTATCATAAGTTTGTGCTCATAAAGGGAGAGAGACTATAAGAAAATATAAGGAGAAAGATAACTCAGGTAATAATCTTCATCATAGAATGCAATAGAAAATTTGTTTCCAAGCAGTTTTTAAGAAAAGAAGATTGGTTTGATTTTTAAATACAAGTTTTAAAGCTATTTCCATAAAAGAAGTCTGCATTATGCACAATTTTATTAGCATAAACAATGCTGTTAGGATATATGATATCCTTTTTTATAACTTTGTAGATGTGATATGAAGTATAGCAAATCCCAATGACAACATGGATTTTTCTGACCTATCCTTTCCAGTATCACTTTTAAGGAACAAAACAACTGATATAGGTATTTGCATTTCTGTAGCATCTGAAATAAGTCTGCACTGGGATTGCTGCAATCTCTACACGTGAGTGATTTTTTTGGGAAGTAGCTAAATAATTTAGCTAGTCTCATATAATCATTGTTCAGCATCATGAATTGTGCATAGAAACATTTCTTAAGAGGGATTACTTTAAGGTTTAAATTAATAGATTTCTTAATTTGGTCATTTGAAATACATGTTAATGTTTAACCAATAATTTGAATGCGTAAGGTAGTTTTCATATTTAAAGCTTAAAATTAATATATATGTATTAGAGATTAGCTTATTAGAAACTACAGAGTTCTGAACTGTTGAACATAAATTTATTTAACTTAATTGACCATCTTGCTCTGTATAAAATAATAAATCTGATTTAAGACAAGGAGGTACCACTTGGGTAGGTAAAATGAGGTTCTTAGTTTGTCTAAGGAAGGTGTAGTTGTGACTATAAAATCCAGCACTAACTTATCTTTAAGTAAGGGGAAGTTTTAATATTTGATTATTTATTTTATAGCTGGGATTTAAATATATTAGTTGAAGAAGTGCAAATGAAGATTGTAGTTTAAAAAAAGTTATTGCAATTATGTGCTAAATTTATTTAATCAGCTAAAGTCTATGTAATTTGTTTTGTTTCAGATCATTTTTTCATAAATGGTAGGTCAGAGGATTACATTCATATATTTGAATATATAAACCAAAGCTTGACCCAGCTTGGGTGCCACATATTTTGTTTTAATCTAAAATTGATTATTTTTAATAATGTACTAGTGTTGATTATTAAATAATATAAATAAAAGTCTTGTATCCCCAAACCACCTTGTTTGTAGGTAGGGTAAGTTTACTATAAACAGTTTGAAGTGATTTTGGTTAACACATGATTTTTCCAAATCATGTTTTGAATTTTTTTCATGTATTATCTGGAAGGAGCAGATAAAGTAGAATAAGATTCTTTGTAATATATTCATTTTGCTATAGCCACTTTTGAAAGAAAGGATACATTTGATTTTCCCATCTTTTAGTACCACTTATAATATTAACCCATCATTTCACTAAATTATCTTAATAGTTTAAAGCCAAATTTTGGTTGAAAATAATACAAAGGCATTTTAGAGAGTTGGTAGTTTTAATCTCCTTATAGAGCATGAGGTCAATTAAATGGTAATTAGGGATTAAAGGAAGAATAGTGGATTTATTTATGTTTAATTTATAATTTGAGAATTTGAGGAATCTGTTTAGTTATTTTGGTTAGACCTGAATTAGGTATAGTGAAATATATATAAAAGCACAGCAAAAAAACGATCAGCAACTGGAACAGGATTCTAATGCCAACAGTAACACAAATATAAGAAAACACAGTTAATGGCATAAAAAGAATCCAAAGAAGGTGGTGCTGTAGTCACTAAAAAAGAGTCACTTGCATCAATATCCAGTTTAGAAATGCAATACGTTAGTGCCAAGTAATAAAATCCAGCAGCAATGTCCAGTTAGAAATGCAATACGTTAGTGGCAAGTAATAAAATCCAGCAGCAGTGTGTAGACCAAATATATTTAATAAAAGAGTAGCGCTTTCACCCGTAGGCTTTCTCAACTCACAATTACATCCATTTAATCATACTTATATATACAAGAGAAAATACATTCATTGGTCAGCTAATTAAACAATCAACGTTAATTAAATAAGAAACAATGGATATTTAAAAACACATCATGTATTTAGAGTATCTATACCTATTCTAATAGTAAATATTTCATATATATATAGTAAATTATGTAACATGCTATAATGTGTTATATGTGTAAGAGAAGTATATATAGGCATATAAATATGTATACTAAAAATATATATAAAAAATATGTATAAAACAGTTAAAATTATCCCTTGATAAAATATCATATGCTAAAATAATGCATTTCATTTGGTATTACACACTTTTTTAATTCTCCTTTTTTTAAGGATAGGTTTTATTTGAATTTTATCATTCAGCCCTGGTGGCTGATGTGCTCTCAGGCGAATGATCCATCTCAGTTCACATTCTAAGATGAAATTATCATAGTCACCTCCCCTAACACTAGGATATACCTGTTGTATAACGCGAAAAAGAAAGTTGTGTGTAGTGCCTAGCATATCTTGATGTTTAGCAAGTGCATTATGTTCAGAGTGTTTGCTCATGTGGTAGACATGCTCCCTAACCCTTTCCCTGAGCTGTCTACTAGTTTTCCCTACATAAAACGATGTACATGCTGTGCATGTTGCTAAATAAACAAGTCCTCTACTCATACAATCTGTGCCTGTAATAAACTTGAATTTCCTATGTGTCACCGGATGTTCAAATATATTGCTTTCTTCTATATATATACATTGATTACATCTTCTGCAAGGGGTGGTGTTAACATCCAAACCAGTGGAATGAGAACTAAAATCATTACTAGAAAGTGAAGGGTAGCATGGAATCCTTTTAAGATTAGGTTTATTACAAAATGTGAAGGCTGGAGTCTCACCTACCAGGCTACCCAATTCATCCTCTAAAAGAAGTGTGTCCCAAAATTTCAACACACTTGTCCTCAATATCTCAAAATCTGCCGTGTAATATGTTAGAAATCTTATTCCTAGATCATTATTTCTGGGGATAGTATTAGTATTAATGTCATATTCAGAAAAATAAGGCTGTGCTATAGTCCCTCTCTGTTCATATACTTTTTCAGATGTTGAATTAAAAACTTTCACATCATAGCCTCTATCCACGAAGTTCTTCTTAAGTAACTGTAATTCTAGTATGAATCCTTCCAAAGTGGGGTTCAACCTCGACGCTCTTACAATCTGCCCCTTGACTACATTATTAAAAACAAATCTGGGGTGCATACTACTTCTATGCAAGAGCGAGTTCTTATAGCAGGCCTTCCTATGTATGGATGTATTTAAGAGGCCGTTGGCTAATCTCTCTATGTTCACATCAAGAAATGAAATTTTATTATAAGAGTAGGCCGAAGTAAATTTCAAATAATCAGAGAGTTCATTCATCTGTGTAAAAAAGTCTTTCAATGAATATTCATCCCCACGCCAAATAAAAAAGAGGTCATCCACGAACCTCCTATAGAAACCTACATACTTTTTAAAGTTGTCCAGTGTAAACATGGATTCTTCCTCCCATCTTGCCATCACTAGGTTGGCGTAGCTATTGGCACAAGCTGTGCCCATAGCTATGCCCTCCTTTTGCATATATAGATTATCCCCAAATAAAAAAATGTTATTAGTAAGAACTGTCTCCAAAAATAAAGTCAATAGTTCAATTCTCTCCTTGTTCATATCTGTGTGTCTCTGCAGATATTCTTGTATTTTATACACACCATCATCATTGAGGATAACTGTAAATAAACTTACTACATCCATAGTAACTAGAATAAAGTATTCATTTTCACTCATAGTCTTGGTGTATGTGTATAAATCTATTAAAAACTGCTTGCTATCCACTAAAATATATTCGTTGGCATGGACCAAGGGTCCTAAATAGTATTCCAAGTATATAGCAAGTGGCTCAGTAACCCACCCTTGGCCTGACACAATAGGTCGCATGGGTGGGTTAATTAATGTTTTATGTATTTTGGGGAGTCCATTAAGTATAGGAATTAATGGATTATCTATCTTTAAATAATTATACAATTCAATTTCTATATCACCAGTTATTAGTAGTTCTTCAAGCATGGCATACACTATATGCACTTTATTCCATACAATAGGCATATCTATACTCTCATAAAATCTATCATCACTCAGCATATCAATCATACTCTTAACATAATCCACTCGATTCATAAGGACAATTGGTCCTCCCTTATCTGCTGGTCTAACTATTAATGTCTCATCTCTCTTTAAGAGGATCATAGCATTACGCTGGGCCTTATTCAAATTATTCTTATAATATCTCCTATTTGTAGTACAATTATAATGTCTATATAAATCATTTTCTACTAATTTAGAGAAGGTATCCAATAATGGATGTAATATAGGCGTATATGCACTATATAGTTGCTAGTGTCCTCTCCTGCTCAGCTGGTGAACCTGGGAATATTGAGGCAATGTTACAATTGCCTCATGTACACAGACAACCCTCTCCTCCTCCCACAAAACACAAATACATGCGAGAGATGCAACTACACGGCCAAACTGGAGGCTGAGCTCTCTCAACATAGGACTGGCAAGACCAGTCAGGAGGAGAAGGTTACCACACACACTATAGACCCAGTCTCACATATTACCATTACAACCTCAAATCATACACATAAACACACAAAGACATACTCGGAGGCTCTGATCAAAAATCTACCAAAACAGCAGAGGCCACCAAAGCAGACACCCAAACAACCACCACCTCAGAACACAACACCTGCAACACATAGACCTCACAGTCAGAGTGTCAAACAGTCACAGCCCTTAAGGCCAAACACAATGCCAGACACACTAGTCATTGGTGACTCCATAGTCAGACACACTGACATCCCGCTCACCAGACTGAGTAAGGAGAAGGTCACAGTAAGCTGCCTGTCGGGCGCTAGAATCCGCCACATAACGCAAGCACTCAGGTCTCTCAACAGCAGGTACAAATATGATTCAGTCATTGTCCACGCTGGTGTAAACGACCTGAGACGTACCTCCTTGGACTACATGAAAAGAGACATTGAGGAGCTCTCTGATTATGTAGCCCAGACAGGTATGACCCTGACCTTGAGCAGTATCCTACCTTCACCAAGAATGATGCCACAATACAGAGATAAGATGATCAGCTTTAACAATTGGCTTAAACACTGGTGTCATTCAAAGGGGATCCAGTGTCTGTCTGCCTGGGATGACATGCTGGACAAGCCACGCTGCTTCGCAAGGGACGGCTTGCACCTGTCACCCTGGGATTCCGGATATTGGCAAAGGCTCTTGCCACCCCATAGTGCCTTTTTAGGCAAGGCTCAAATTCTAAACCTACCACCCTAGAACACAAAAAGGAAAAAACTAAGGGTAATGCT
Organism: Protopterus annectens; assembly: GCF_019279795.1. Lineage (NCBI taxonomy): Eukaryota > Metazoa > Chordata > Ceratodontiformes > Protopteridae > Protopterus > Protopterus annectens. The sequence continues at coordinate 933,099,413 of NC_056726.1, forward strand.
GCTCAATGCCAGAAGTCTAAATCTCAAAATGCACGCACTCGAGGCCCTTCTCAGTATGGAGAACATCGATGTCTGTGCTGTGACAGAAACCTGGTTCAAGGCTCCTGAGAGCACCCCGGCGCTATCAGGTTTTACCTCATATCATGCGTTCCGCCCCAAAATCTGGACAATACCAAGAAAGGAGGGGGTATCCATATTCATCAAGGACACCCACACCTCAAGACTGGTGGCAACGACGATGCATCGGAGACCATCCAGGTGCAATTAACCATAGGCAAGACTGCTCTGCAAATTGTAGCATGTTACAGGCCACCCTCACAAACTCAGGAACCTCACATGGCCTTCCTGAAAACACTAGAGGATAAATGTATCACCAAACACCATCATACTAGGTGATTTCAATTACCCTAATATAGACTGGGAACACTACTCAAGCCCAAACACCCTAGCCCAAAAGTTCCTGGAATTCATAAACTCAAATGCCATGGAACAACTAGTCACCATCCCCACAAGAGGAGATAACATACTTGATCTCATCATCACGAACATGGGAGCACAATGTTCAACACCGGAGGTGTACCCTCACTGGTGAGATCAGACCACAAACTAATCTCGCTGGAGGTCCTCATCCCACCCCACCTGAAATAAAAAGACCACAGTAAAGAACTTCTCAAAAGCCGACTTCACACTTCTAAAGACTAGTGTGGTCTCCTTTAAGGCCCCGAGCGGCGGAAAACAGTACTCAAGCCGCTGAATCACTTACAAATGCCTTCTACCAGCACCTGCAGGACTGCATGGATAAGGCAATCCCAAGCAAAACAAAGACTCTTTGTACCAAAGGCAAGCATCCAGTCTGGTGGACCCCAGCCATAAACAAACTCTACAACAAAAGGAGGAAGCTACTACAAGATAGAGCAAAATCCTTAAAAGGTAAGACACCCTTGATCACTATAAGTAAAAACTAAGAGCTCTCATAAAATCATCCAAAGCAAATTTCGAGAGAAAAATAGCTAAAGACTCAAAAGACAATCATAAGGCCTTCTTTAGCTATGTTAGAAACCTGGGAGGAAACTCCCAGATATGCTCAGAGCTAGTTCAAAATGATGTGAAGATTACTGATCCTACAGACATTGCCAACATACTGGCTGACAGGTTCAGTGCAAACTTCTCCCCTCCCCAAAAGGAGAGATATCTATACCAAACGATTGCAGCCCCCAAACATCTCCAGCGCCCAAGTGAGAACTGCTCTCTCCAAAGCAAAAACACAGCATCCATGGGACCTGATGGTGTCCCCGGCTGTGTGCTCCATGAACTCAATGAGGAATTAAACCCACAGCTAGGACAGCTGTTTAATCAAAGTCTTACCTCTGGATACGCACCCAGGAGTGGCGCACTGCAACTGTGGTACCACTTCACAAAGGCGGTGCCTCCACCGACCCTGGAAATTACCGCCCATTAGCTTGACAAGCCTTATCTGCAAAGCCATGGAGAGGATCATAATGGACCTCATAAATAAAGACATAGGGAATTTGCAGACTTTGGATCCAACCCAGTTTGGCTTTGTCAAAGGCAGATCATGCCTTTTAAACTTGGTTGACTTTTGAAACAGTCACCAAAGCCATTGATGAGGGAAAGGCAGTCCATACAGCCTACCTCGATCTGGCTAAGGCCTTCGATACAATACCCCATTCGGGTATCATTGAAAAACTCATCAGCTTAAATGTCAACCCATACATCACAAGATGGGTTGCAAACTGGCTGAGTGACAGAACCCACAGGGTCAGAGCTGCTGGCGCCATGTCAGACTCAAAGCCTGTCACAAGTGGTGTCCCACAGGGCTCAGTCCTGGGCCCACTCTTGTTTGGCATCTACTTTTCCGAAGTACAAGCAAACACAGGAGGGTTATGGCTGACAAAGTTTGCAGATGACTGCAAACTGGGCGCCATAGTAGAAAACACATCTGACACAGATATCCTTCAGAAGGGTCTCACAGAAGCGGATAACTGGTGCCAGAGCCACGGCCTAAAGTTAAATGCCAAAAATGCATAGTCATACCCTTCGGGAAAAACAAGGTTACCCCTAGCTACCAAATAGGTGGCAATCCACTGAGCACAGAAGAAGTTATCAGGGACCTGGGGACCCAGGTTGATAGTAGTCTGTCATTCGACACCCATGTAGCTAAAGTAGTTAGGAAGACCTTCTACATTGCCCACCTTATCATGAAGGGATTCTCATCTAGATCAAGGGAGGTCATAGTCTCCCTTTACTCATCACTCATCAGACCAATGATTGAGTACAATGCCCCATTCGAATGTATCTGACCCGACACTTGCAGCAGCTGGAGAGGCCACAAAAGTTCCTCACCAAAAGGATAAAGGGTCTCAAAATCTGTCCTATGCTGCCCGACTGAAAGAACTCCAGCTCTATTCAGTCGCACCGCTTGCTCAGAGGTGACCTTTGCCTAACATACAAGGCCATGTCAAACCCAGATTTGATGAATATGCTTCACCTCAAAAATCTAGATCCATCAGAGCCACAAGGGCGGAGACTTAAACCTTGACACGGCTATTAATAGGACGTGCTGGAGGGATAGATTCATCACCCAAAGACTCCCTATGCTGTGGAACAAAATCCCGGTACATGTGAGGCAGAGCACCTCGCTGGCCTTGTTCAAGAGAAATCTTGACCAATGGATGGGAGATCGCAGATATACCCCAGGGATTACCTCAGTGTCACTGCTCGACAGAGGCACAGAAAAATAATGGGTATAGTTCCCCATACTAAAGGGGTGGCCTAAGCCACAAAACGATGGGCTAGGCTTGTAAATGCCCTCGGGCAGATAGCCTAGTATGAACCTATGAACCTATGAACCTATGGTCGAAAGAGAGAAGGTGTTGAGCTAACACTATTAGTATTATTAAACTCTAACTTCAATTGTACATTACGTACAAATTTCTTTACATCTATAATCATGTCAGTGATATCACCTTTGCTAGCTGGAATAAAGCTAAGTCCTTTATTAAGGAGTTGTTCCTCTTCAGAATTTAATATCTTATCTGATAAGTTTACTACTAGTGAATTCACATTTTCTCCCACATCTTTTTCAAGGTGGGGCCCACATGTTCGCTTTCTTGTAATTTTCTTTTGTGTCTTCCCCTGCTTATAGATCTCTTTCTTTCCATAGGTTGATGTACAGCTATGGGGAAAGGAGTATTGGATTTACTAATGTGTGTTCCAGAGTTATTTCTCTGTGTTTTTCTCCTTACCACTACTTCCGGTGTTAAGGGTATATTCCTGTTAGTTGTAACATTCAAATTATCCACTGGAATATCCCTCCTATCTACATCCTCTAAATCATTAGTGTTAACTTGAATATTGTCATTAAACTTATTCACAATTGAGCCATTACCATCATGCTTAAGAGAAGAAGGTACATGATTAGTAATGGTAACATTAGAAACAACATTAGTATCATTCAACAATCTATTCTCTGTAATACTAGTAACAGAAACTTGCTCCTGTGCATTCTTTGCATTGAAACATGGTCAAACAAAGACCTGATTATTTTTAAAGTCTTTGATGTCCCTATAAAGTTTACTCTTTTTTTGTTCTAAAACACGTTTCTCATATAGAGAGACATTATCCAAAAGTCTGTCTAAAAGGAGCTCGGTTTTGCATGACTTATACTTCAACAAAATGTTTTTATATCCATCCATAACTTTATTCCTCAGCATATCCTCTTCCTGTTTATGGAAATTGTTTAATAGTCTCATGTAGTCAAAACTTAAGTTAATATTTAGTTGCTGCCACTTATAAAGTAATTTGGGGTAAAAAGTACCTGACGTCGGCATCTTAAGTACCCTTAGACCACGAGGCACCACCTTCCTTTGAATACACGCTTCGAAGTGCTGCCTTTGAAGTTGTAGCTTTTTAAGCTTAAGGAAATCCATTTCTAGAGTATTTAAATCATCGGATAATCCAACTACATCATCGCTCTCCTGATACTCGTCGCCTTGTTCAGATTCATAGTCCCAGAGTAGAAGCATATTATCAGACGCTTTAATGCACTCCTGGAAACGGTTCTTCTTCCGGTTTCCAATACCCTCACCTTCCGGATTGTAAGGTAGCTCCACAGACACGTTAGCAGTCACCGCCATCCTCCGTTGTTGATCGAAGAATAAATAAATGTAAAAGCACAGCAAAAAACGATCAGCAACTGGAACAGGATTCTAATGCCAACAGTAACACAAATATAAGAAAACACAGTTAATGGCATAAAAAGAATCCAAAGAAGGTGGTGCTGTAGTCACTAAAAAAGAGTCACTTGCATCAATATCCAGTTTAGAAATGCAATACATTAGTGGCAAGTAATAAAATCCAGCAGCAGTCTGTAGACCAAATATATTTAATAAAAGAGTAGCGCTTTCACCCGTAGGCTTTCTCAACTCACAATTACATCCATTTAATCATACTTATATATACAAGAGAAAATACATTCAGTGGTCAGCTAATTAAACAATCAACGTTAATTAAATAAGAAACAATGGATATTTAAAAACACATCATGTATTTAGAGTATTTAGAGTATCTATACCTATTCTAATAGTAAATATTTCATATATATATATATATAGTAAATTATGTAACATGCTATAATGTGTTATATGTGTAAGAGAAGTATATATAGGCATATAAATATGTATACTAAAAATATATAATTCTCTAAATTAGTAGAAAATGATTTATATAGACATTATAATTGTACTACAAATAGGAGATATTATAAGGATAATTTGAATAAGGCCCAGCGTAATGCTATGATCCTCTTAAAGAGAGATGAGATATTAATAGTTAGACCAGCAGATAAGGAAGGACCAATTGTCCTTATGAATCGAGTGGATTATGTTAAGAGTATGATTGATATGCTGAGTGATGATAGATTTTATGAGAGTATAGATATGCCTATTGTATGGAATAAAGTGCATATAGTGTATGCCATGCTTGAAGAACTACTAATAACTGGTGATATAGAAATTGAATTGTATAATTATTTAAAGATAGATAATCCATTAATCCCTATACTTAATGGACTCACCAAAATACATAAAACATTAATTAACCCACCCATGCGACCTATTGTGTCAGGCCAAGGGTGGGTTACTGAGCCACTTGCTATATACTTGGAATACTATTTAGGACCCTTGGTCTGTGCCAACGAATATATTTTAGTGGATAGCAAGCAGTTTTTAATAGATTTATACACATACACCAAGACTATGAGTGAAAATGAATACTTTATTCTAGTTACTATGGATGTAGTAAGTTTATTTACAGTTATCCCCAATGATGATGGTGTGTATAAAATGCAAGAATATCTGCAGAGACACACAGATATGAACAAGGAGAGAATTGAACTATTGACTTTATTTTTGGAGACAGTTCTTACTAATAACATTTTTTTATTTGGGGATAATCTATATATGCAAAAGGAGGGCGTAGCTATGGGCATAGCTTGTGCCCATAGCTACGCCAACCTAGTGATGGCAAGATGGGAGGAAGAATCCATGTTTACACTGGACAACTTTAAAAAGTATGTAGGTTTCTATAGGAGGTTCGTGGATGACCTCTTTTTTATTTGGCGTGGGGATGAATATTCATTGAAAGACTTTTTTACACAGATGAATGAACTCCCTGATTATTTGAAAATTACTTCGGCCTACTCTTATAATAAAATTTCATTTCTTGATGTGAACATAGAGAGATTAGCCAACGGCCTCTTAAATACATCCATACATAGGAAGGCCTGCTATAAGAACTTGCTCTTGCATAGAAGTAGTATGCACCCCAGATTTGTTTTTAATAATGTAGTCAAGGGGCAGATTGTAAGAGCGTCGAGGTTGAACCCCACTTTGGAAGGATTCATACTAGAATTACAGTTACTTAAGAAAAACTTCGTGGACAGAGGCTATGATGTGAAAGTTTTTAATTCAACATCTGAAAAAGTATATGAACAGAGAGGGACTATAGCACAGCCTTATTTTTCTGAATATGATATTAATACTAATACTATCCCCAGAAATAATGATCTAGGAATAAGATTTCTAACATATTACACGGCAGATTTTGAGATATTGAGGACAAGTGTGTTGAAATTTTGGGACACACTTCTTTTAGAGGATGAATTGGGTAGCCTGGTAGGTGAGACTCCAGCCTTCACATTTTGTAATAAACCTAATCTTAAAAGGATTCTGTGCTACCCTTCACTTTCTAGTAATGATTTTAGTTCTCATTCCACTGGTTTGGATGCTAACACCACCCCTTGCAGAAGATGTAATCAATGTATATATATATAGAAGAAAGCAATATATTTGAACATCCGGTGACACATAGGAAATTCAAGTTTATTACAGGCACAGATTGTATGAGTAGAGGACTTGTTTATTTAGCAACATGCACAGCATGTACATCGTTTTATGTAGGGAAAACTAGTAGACAGCTCAGGGAAAGGGTTAGGGAGCATGTCTACCACATGAGCAAACACTCTGAACATAATGCACTTGCTAAACATCAAGATATGCTAGGCACTACACACAACTTTCTTTTTCGCGTTATACAACAGGTATATCCTAGTGTTAGGGGAGGTGACTATGATAATTTCATCTTAGAATGTGAACTGAGATGGATCATTCGCCTGAGAGCACATCAGCCACCAGGGCTGAATGATAAAATTCAAATAAAACCTATCCTTAAAAAAAGGAGAATTAAAAAAGTGTGTAATACCAAATGAAATGCATTATTTTAGCATATGATATTTTATCAAGGGATAATTTTAACTGTTTTATACATATTTTTTTTATATATTTTAGTATACATATTTATATGCCTATATATACTTCTCTTACACATATAACACATTATAGCATGTTACATAATTTACTATATATATATGAAATATTTACTATTAGAATAGGTATAGATACTCTAAATACATGATGTGTTTTTAAATATCCATTGTTTCTTATTTAATTAACGTTGATTGTTTAATTAGCTGACCACTGAATGTATTTTCTCTTGTATATATAAGTATGATTAAATGGATGTAATTGTGAGTTGAGAAAGCCTACGGGTGAAAGCGCTACTCTTTTATTAAATATATTTGGTCTACAGACTGCTGCTGGATTTTATTACTTGCCACTAACGTATTGCATTTCTAACTGGACATTGCTGCTGGATTTTGTTACTTGGCACTAACGTATTGCATTTCTAAACTGGATATTGATGCAAGTGACTCTTTTTTAGTGACTACAGCACCACCTTCTTTGGATTCTTTTTATGCCATTAACTGTGTTTTCTTATAGTGAAATATATATTAATGTTGTCCACAAATGTTGTGAATGGTAAGGGGATATTGTTTATTTTTTGCACGCTATAGTATGTATTTTGCAATAGTGCAAGAACAAAAGGTTTAATTTAAAGGTTAAAAAAGATATGGAGATAGCAGGCAGCCTTGCCTTGCACCATTTATGATTGATACTGGAGGGAAATTACTGTATCAATTTGTAAACACTAGCATAGAGTAAAGTAACCTACCAGCATTAACAAATTATATGGGGAAATTAAAGTACTCCATTACTTTGAAGAGAAAACTTAGATTCATGTGATCAAATGCTTTTGATGCATCAAGAGCAAGTGCAGTTTCAGTGTTTTTAATATTTCTGAGAGAATCTGTGTAGATTCTAAAGTAATAGCATTATCTGGATCTTATGAATCCTGATTGAACTGGTGAGACTATTGCTAGTAGTATAGATTTGAATCTGTTTGTTAATAGGACTGTATATATCTTTAGATCTATATTAATTAGATATACTGGTCTGTAATTTGAAGGGCTTTTAGAATTTAGATTAGGTTTAGGTAAAAAGATAGTTCTAGATCCATTCAGGTAGAGTTCAGTAATGCCATTGATGTTATATATTTAAAAAAATAATAGGTGACTTGTAGAAATATACCCTGCAGAACATTTATAGAATTTGCAGCTGTCAGGGCCTTCAGCTCTATGTTATTTATGGTTTCTTCTACTGTGAATGGTGACTAAATGTTTCAACTTGCAATAGATATAGTGTGTGCAAATGAGTTTCTAACTGTTTCAGAGGAACTAACTGATTCTGCAAATCTGGTCAGCTGGAGGCATTTGATGCTGGCCATGACTTCATAGAAGTAGATGCCAAAAAGGGGCAGCCCCAGGGCCAATCAATGAGGGACTCTGCTGGTGCCTGGCATCTTTGTAGAGGTGGTCTTCCAGTTCTAACTTCCCGGGTCCTGTCTGTGACCTAGCTGGATATCTACTGGGAGACATAAGGATTTATACTTTACTTCTTGAGTTTGTCAACAATAAATGAGTGGAGTATTGTGTCAGATGTCTTGGCCAGGTCAAGGTAGGCATTGTGAACCATTTCGACCTCATTCATTGCTTTCATGACCTTCTCAAAGAAGTCCACGAAGCTGAGTAGGCGTGACTTGCCCTTGAAGAAACTAAACAGTGTTGGATCTAGTGTCTGGAGGTTTTGGTTCTCACTTTTGTTGCATAATAAATTCTTAACAAAGACTTATAGCACCCCTTGCCTGTTTTATTCTTGGTACTGCAACTAGCCCAGCACTCCTTCCAATATTGGAATGTAACTTATTAGCAGCTAGTCTTTATGCTTGTTCCATTGCAGAAGCTTACATGAATATGCTTTCCTTTCTAAGTATAGTAGACAAAGATACTGGTGTTATGTTCACCAAGCCACACGTCTTAGCTTTGCATAATCATTCCTTTCAGACCTCTAACTGCTTGTACATATTTTAGGAATTCTTTGTAAGCTTCAGACAGATAACCATATGTATCTTATTATGTTAGATGTGGCATACAGATATCCATATGTATCTTATTATGTTAGCTGTGGCATACAGATATCCATATGTATCTTATTATGTTAGCTGTGGCATACAGATATCCACATGTATCTTATTATGTTAGCTGTGGCATACAGATATCCACATGTATCATATTATGTTAGCTGTGGCATACAGATATCCACATGTATCTTATTATGTTAGCTGTGGCATACAGATATCCACATGTATCTTATTATGTTAGCTGTGGCATACAGATATCCATATGTATCTTATTGTGTTAGCTGTGGCATACAGATAACCATATGTATCTTATTGTGTTAGCTGTGGCATACAGATATCCATATGTATCTTATTATGTTAGCTGTGGCATACAGATATCCATATGTATCTTATTGTGTTAGCTGTGGCATACAGATATCCATATGTATCTTATTATGTTAGCTGTGGCATACAGATATCCATATGTATCTTATTGTGTTAGCTGTGGCATACAGATATCCATATGTATCTTATTATGTTAGCTGTGGCATACAGATATCCATATGTATCTTATTGTGTTAGCTGTGGCATACAGATATCCATATGTATCTTATTGTGTTAGCTGTGGCATACAGATATCCATATGTATCTTATTATGTTAGCTGTGGCATACAGATATCCACAT